>NW_008585650.1:0-9794 GCF_000691845.1 Merops nubicus | reverse complement strand
CTTTCCCACAGTACCTATACCTGAAGTTAACATTTGTCCTTTAAAATATGAATATCAGATCTCTCTGTGTGAGACCCAGCCCTCTTAGGTCATGTGGGTTGGGAATCCCAAGAAGGGCAGTGGTAGGTGAAGATGATAGCTGTCAAAGGGGTCTGCTCTTAGAGGATAGAGTGAGGGGAGCTGTCATAGTTTTCCTGGCTCCAGCTTGGCACTGTGGTTCCTTTGCATGTGTCAGGCTGACCAGCTGTATTGGGTGCTGGAGGCTGTGTGAGAGACACATGTCAGAACTGAGTGGTTTGTGAAGGCAAATATGGTAGATGGCCTGGTCAAACTGGAAAAGTTTAATAAAAGCCACTGTTTTTTTAGTAGCAGGGCTTTACCCTTAACTACCATATTACTTGTATCTCTCCTGGTAAATTCAGCAGTGCTGGAGAGCATTCCTTGGTGATGAAACTCAATTTTTCTTGTTATTAAACTGTTATGATGGACCTTGGCAGGGGCTTGGCTTCAGCCAAATAGCTGTCTCCTCACTGATCTCCAGACAAGGTTTGGGAATTGGCAGGGGAGACCCATGGGCTCTTCTCCATGTGTTAATTGAATACTGTCACCACTTTGGAGGGTAAAAGTTTAGTAGTATAGGTGAAAGTTGCTCAGTGCCAATTGGTCTCAGGGCATGTTCCATTTATTAACATAGACCTGGTTCTACATAACTGGAAAGAAAAAAATCAAAATGAGTTTTTCAACAGAGAAAGTTACTGGGATTTTAAAATGCATTTCATTCTAATAGCCTTAGGTAGTGTCCTAACAAAGAGGAAGAGTTGGGATTTCTTGTTTTTTAATTCATGATATCTCAGTCCCTGATTCTTGAGAAAACCATTTTAACTCTTGCATCTGTGCATGTTTTATCCACACTGATCTTGCTTGGAGACTCATCTTTTTTTTTCATCACAACTATGAACCCGACAAGGACATGTAGTTTATTTGGTTTCTGGAATGAGGAACAAAAGATGGTAATCCTGCTGTCTTATGTAACTCTTCATCTAAGGAAATATGGCATTAATCTTAGCTTTTAGCATATATCTGAATTTTGTATTGGCTAAATCCATTAAATTATTAATATTTACAATGCATAATATTAAAATATTTTAGAGATCACATTATGATACGTATTCCTCTCCCATTTGAAAGTGATCACTGGCAAAATATCAAATTAATAAAAATTAAAATTTTTTTTCTATCAGTCAATTCCTTGTGGCTTATTCTCTTCTCTGGCAGCTGTGGACAGAACTTCATCAAACATTCCAGTCAGAAGTCCCACAGAAACTAGGAATCAGTGACCCTAGCATATGAATCATTTTGGGATGTCTTCAAAGGACTTTAGTGTCAGGAGGGTTTATAAGACAGGAAAACAATTTTTAAGGAAGATTAGTTGAAAAATTTTTGTGTTGAATGTCCCTCAGAGCATGGTTAGTGGGGAAAAGTTGCCTTAGAGAATCTAACGTTAACTTCAGCTTTAATTACAGCTCTGAAGTTCACCTTCTAATTCATTCAGTCAGCCATTTCTTTGGAATGTCCCCATTTTTAGGTACAGTTAAAGCATCACTGATCCATTTTTCTGCTAATGCAGCAAGGAGGCAATCACAGTCTCAGACAATGCGGAGCTGGCAGTGAGGAAAGGTGAAACAGCGGTCAGAGGAGAAAGCTATTGCTGAGCTCACTGCTGTAAAGTCAGGAAAGGTAAAGGCTGGAAAGATTGACAAAGACTGTAGGATCTTTACTCAGCTAAGCTGTCCATCCCAGCTGGATGCAAAAGTCAGACTGAGCAAGTGCAGTGCTAGGCTAACCTGGCTTTTATGTAGGCAGTAAGTCAGAAGGAAAAGGACTGAAGTGAAGGGACAGCAAAAGAGGAGCTGGAGGGACATCCCTTACTTCACATGGATAAACAGAAAATAGAGGCTTTGACAGTTAATGCATGCTGCCTGAACCCCCTGGAAGGAATGGCTCTCTGGCTGTGTGCGTGACTGCTGAAAGAAACTACAACACGATTTTCACAAAAGAAAAGTGCGTGGTTTGGAGTTAACATCTCCCACATTAAACTAGTTATTTCTAGTGTAAAATTGATTGGATTCAAGTCTTAATGTGTCTCCACATATTGGGACGTTTGCTTCTTGATTAACCTTGTTTTCTTTTGCTCTTTGATTCAATTCAGAGGTGCTTCGGAATCTAATCCAGCATGACTAGCTTGCAAGCAAGAAGAAAGTGTTAGCAGCATGTCCACGGCTTAATTTGTAAATCTTGGTTTTATGCTCTAATTTTATGTCCTCGTACCACATGACTGTGTTCAAATTTATAGATTATACTAAGTAGGGAGATAGAACAAGGATCAGGCTGTGACTTTTCTTTGTATTTTCCAGCTTTAATGTTCATATGCCATTTAAGCTTTCAGCATGGAGGCACTATTTAAATGACGACCAAGCTTTCTTTGAAAAATTCTTGCATGTTGTCAGACAATGTGTTTTTACAAGGAAGAGAAGTATCATGAAGTTGTTAAAGCTGAGCCCCAAGAAAAAAGCTGAGCATTGGCTCAGCTATTGGGCATAGCTCTTAGCATAGCTTCTAGAGGAGCTATTATAAAAGAGGGTATTGTCCTTTTACACGTCCTGAAAATTGGTTGCTCTTCTAAGTTAATCAGATCTTTTAGAGGTATCTACTGTTTCCTGTAGGCTCATCCTTCTATCAGCAAGGCATTTCATGTATGTGTCTCCATGGAACTCATCTTGCTGTGCTTCCAGAATCACGCTTCTGTATTCAGAATAGGGCTTAGTAGCCCTAATTTTTACCTTAGAGCTTTTTTGACCCTTGAGTAAACTCCAATTTTTAGCCTGGGAAACAATTTAATAATTTCAAAATAATTCAAATAAATTCAAACCAACAACTTATTTTTGAGGTAGCAGGAAAAAAAGGTTCTGCAAATTCATTACTGGGGACATGAGAATGAAATAAGATGTTATTTTAAACTTTTTCCTGAAGATATCATCTTGTGCCTAAGGACACTAACACGTCTTTGTATATACTTACCTTGTACATGGCAGAAACTGAGTCCTTAAGTTCATGCAAGAATATCAGTAGTGCATATAAGAGTCAGTGAAAACAAAGCAGATACTCTCTTTTTGATTCCTTAATAAGAGAAAGTGTAGAAACTAATATTTAAAAAAATTAAATGCAGGGAAGATTGTTTCCCTATATTTGAAAAAAAGAATGAAATTCATTAAAATAGATATTACACTTCTTTTAGGAAATAAATGTTTCATAGATCATGCTCTTATGTACTAGCTAAATACTTGATCCAAGCAAAAAATTAGTAGCTTCTTCATGTTAACAGGTGTATATTTTCTGATGCCTTTTGCCTGTAACTTAAAGATGATGGAAAGAAGTATCTTTTATATTTGTTTGAAATCAGATCTATTTCTTTTGTAATAGTTTATTCCAGCCTAACACTTCCATTTGCCTTGGTTAATCCATCACTAATGTGTGTTTCTGTTACTGAGCTGTCTTTTCTTAACACAAAAGTATAATTTTTATCATCCCTCCTCTGAGAAACAGAAAGCTGAAGATCAGTGTTCTAGCCCGAGGTTTAGAATTCTGATTGTCTTCCCAGCAGAGAAACTGTATGTGTAAGTTAGCTCTTTCACATACCAAAACACAAAAATGTTTTCAGCCTTACTCTTCCTGGACTTAGTCTTGAAAGCTCAAATATACTATTTTGATTTGATTGAATTCCAGTTTTGAACAACTATGTTGTTTGGGTTACTTCATGTGTTCAGGGTCTATGTAATAGGGTGTATGCACTGGGGTGGTTTTTTGTGTTCTGGTTTTTTTTTTGCTTGGTTCGGTTTTTTTAAATTCATTTGTATATCACCATGGTTACAGGATACTCTAAAAGTCTAGAGCATTTCCTTTATGAAGCTAGGTCTAACTTAGATTGCAAACATGATGTTGCAAAAGGGAACAATTTAGTTACACTCTTGAATAGTTAGCTAGGGAAGCAAAAGCTTATAAAAAAATCAAATTTTGCATGCAATAAATGAAATGGACTCTAGATTTCCTTTTAAGAAGACGATAGGGAATTTTTTTTTTTTCCCCCCAGGACCTATTTCTGTGACATATATACATAGATAAATACTAAAAGACTGGAGATTAAGACTAATTGTTACAGTTTGTGCATACTAGGATAAAACAAGTCCATAAAATCATATACCTTGGTAAAGTATTATGAGCTCTCTATCTAGATGCATCTGTGCAGTGCTTCCACAGAAAAGAAACAAACCCTCTAAACATTTCTGTATCAGAAATGAAACATAACAGCAGAGTCAAATAGAAAACATTTCTGAAGATGAAAACTAGCAAGAAAAGCTTCACAGGGAATAATTATACAGACAGAACAGGAGGAGGGAATAGTACTTTATCCCCCAGGAATGACTCTTAACAGTTGTTTAACATTTCTGCAGTCTAGCACTAACGAACAATTATTTGGGGAAAAAGAGGGAAAAAAGAGGTTAAAACCTAGTGCTGAAATGGGGAAAATTATTAAAAGTATTGTGTTGATCATGGTGCATTATTTTTTAAGTTCTGTTCAAATTTGATTTCATGAAGTACAGTATTTTACCTGTTTAGGCCCAAAAATTCAAACTCTGAGTATCCTTTTTCTTCCTTTTGTGTCCTCCTGAGTAATAGGTATCATTTCCTAGCCTCACTGTGCTGTTTGCAAAACTTCTTTCTTGAGCTGGGTCTCCAGTATTTAGTAATTGGTTCTGTTGATGGAGGAGAAAAAATTGGTTTTTGAGAAAATGTATCCTAAGCTACGAGTATGACTTGTTAGAGAAACAGGAATGTGATGTTGCTCCAAACAGAACTGCAGAGATCTTTTGAAGATGACACAAAACCTTTTGAATTCAATGTGTATGGAATGAGGAAACAACTGAGCACTAGGGGCACAGGCTTTCATAAATGTGTGAAATACAGAGAATTCGTATTCTGTAACTGTCCTTTCAGGTGTAGGGTGGGTTTGAATAAGTCTGGTGTTAGTCTGGTGTCAACAAGGTGAAATCAGGTTCTTTGCTTGTACTGTATTGACCTCCTGTCAAATTCAGCAGACTGTTGAGCTCTGTGTCACTTCAGGAGAGCTCAGGCAGGTTGTGCTGCACTGCCCAGCAGTCCCGTTACTGCCCCAAGGCTTCCTTCGGTTTCAGAAGCCCCTAAACTCACTCGGCAGCATGTCTTCTTACCCTTCTGACCAAGCTGACCTGTCTCCACCAGGACCAGCTGTAGCTAAGAGTGTTGGAAATAAAAAGGCATGGAAGCAACCTGATTTTAAGTAGGTCCATTTCCTTGGTCCATCTGATCTCTCAATCCTGTGAGCAACACTCTCAGCCTGGGGAGGAAGAGTACAAACTTGGGGCCTAGAGGAAGACCAACGCTACTCCACTTGGTGTCAGCCAGCACTTTGGTTAAAATGTCCATGAAGCCTCACCAAAATGGGTAAAAGTTAATAAAATTTTAAAATATGTGTGTTTTGAATAGGGAAGTCCAAAGTGGTCCTGTCCTGTAGTAAGATGTTATCTTTCTTTGAAATTTTCATCAAAGATTTAGAAGAAAGAAGTTAATATGAAATGTCCACAGTGCAGAATTGAAAGATTTGTGATATTCTTTATTATTTTTCCCTTTAAGTGTAAGCACTTTAGAGATGACTTCTGCCAGTTTTTAGATGGTATTAAAGAGAGTAAGGGTTTTTTTTTTTCAAGTAGTTGGTTGAAAGTAACTGGCCTGCTGCTTTCAGAGAACATTATCCTCATTTGCTGAAGAAAAGATAAATGCACATACAGTAAGTGAAGAGAGCAGTACAGTTCACTGATGTGGCTGCCTGTTCTTGGGCTTACCCTAATGCTGCAATCCAGCTGTGCAGAAGCTAATAGGAAAAGCAGGCTTTTGCAAAAATCACTATCTTTCTGGTGACAGGCTGGCAGTGGTTCTGCCCAAGGTATTGTTAACAAAGTTGGACTGCTAAGCAGAAGGTAAAGACAAAAAGAGGGGTTGATACCTCAGAGGTGACATGTCTCACACGTCAGTTGTTTAGGATGTACCCCAAACTGTTGAGAAAGTTTGGCTTGATCTTCTCTGGGCTTGGGCAAAAGGAAGACAGCATCACAAGGGGTAATGTAATTCCAGGAGAAGGGTAGAACATAGTGCGAGTCATTTTTTCTGTCCATCCACTCTTTTGGTGAGCTATTTACTTCCAAGAAAGGGCAGCAGACTCATGTTTCTGGTTTACAAATTAGTCTTGCCATAGAACACCAATTTTTGCTCCATTTTGTTATGTTGTAAGGCTTTCACATAGAAGAAGGAGCCTTTGCAGGTTTCAGTTTGCCTGGAAGCTTCTTTTTCTGCCATTTTCTGCTATTTTCTGCTTTAATCTGCAGTTTACATTTCTCCTTCATTCACTTAACTAAATTAGCATGGAAAAGTATTTCTATAAATCTTTCACTGCTTCTCACACATATTATTAGTAATTATCTAGGCAACTGTACTATTTGTTGCTGCTGTAATTATTCTAGCAATGATTGTTAAATTTCCTGCAAACGTCTTGCTGCACTTTCACCCATCTTGGCATGAGGGTGTCTTATGGTTGCTTGTAGCTGCTGAACAAAGGTCTCTTTGCTAGTTAGTATTCCATGGCAAAGCTAAACATGCTGTGTGCCTTCTCAGCAGAGTATTTGATACCTGAACTGGTAGAAAGCTATTTCCTTAACTTTTTCATGTGAACTGGTCTACAAAGGGCAGAGATTTTTCATGAAATTGTGTATGCAAGTACCTAAGGTTTAAAGTGCAATCAAAGTTCTTTATTAGGTGAGGTAGGATTTGTTTGAGTAGACAGCAAAGTGTGGAAGAGCAGTTTGGTGAAGATGAGCCCTAGCATTATAAGAAATTACTGCAGTGTCTGCTCTAAGCACCCAGAAGCATTTGGAGTTTTGATATAGTTGTGTCAACACAAATATTTCTGACAATTGAATGCTGGAGTTGCTGTTCTAAAGTACATGATTATAACAATAGGCTGTCTTTTTTTCTTTTTCCCCAGACTGAATTTTAAAAGTACTGTCTCAAACTCAGGTAGAGAACTCCTTTACATTGCTGGCCTTGGAAACTTAAAGTCTCCTGGGCACTTTGTTCTGGTTTCCTGTTGCTGCTGTTACAAGTGAGCTCTTTCTGTGTATGGTTCTCTAATGTAGTTCAGTGATTTTGTCTCACGACCATCAGGTGCATTCCTTCCTGCACTACCACCTGTCAGTTCATGAAGATTCAGATGTATCAAACATATGGGATTTTTAAAAAGGAAGTAACAGGGTTTTTTAGAACACAAACATTTCTGGAGCCTGCACCTTTCAAGACAGCAATGAGGGAGTTCCAGAGTATCATATGTAAATGGTTTCATGTGCACTACAGTTGGAGCCTGTGTTTCAGGTAGTACCCTAATGAAAATTCAGACTCTGATGAGAAGAAAAATTTATCTTCTGTAGTACTTCTTGATTTGTCTTGATTAGCACTTCTGAAGCATATTGTTCAGAGCTGTGCAGCAGTGAGTGATATGACAGGTTAAAGTTCACCTTTAGCTGACTTCTTTGGTGGGCAACTTGTTTCCTTCTATTCAGCTGCTGGCAGGGCTTAACTGTCCAGGTGCTAGAACTGTCATCCCAGCCAATTCTTTCATAATAGATCTGTGTTGATCCACAAAGGCATGTAACGGTGATAGTTTTGTCTTTCTTTTCACAGGAGAAGATCACAGCCAATTGTCATGGTTTGTACAACAAAAGTGTGTTCACATATCTGACTTAAGTGTTTAGGTATTTTGAACTAACGAAAAAATCCTTTCTTCCACACAGAAATGATGTGCTCAGATAATTTAACTATTTCCAGTGGTAATTCGTAGTAAAAAATCAAGATGTAATGAAATTAATGTGTGACCAGAGTACACAATGATTTTATACATGAGGAGATATTTGGATATATGTTTGTCTCCTTAAGGAAATGAGTTTAAAAGTTTTTTCCATTTAGCTTGGTTATTCAAATTGTATTAAAGACTTCATCGTATGTGGTGTGTTAATCCTTTCATTTCTGACTTTTCTCACAGCTGCAAGAGAATCTGTCTGGTTAGAAAGAGAAGAGAGAGCCCGGCAACATTATGAGAAACACCTAGAGGAGCGCAGGAAGAAGCTAGAAGAGCAGAGGTTAAAGGAAGAGAGAAGGCGAGCTGCCGTAGAGGAAAAACGAAGGCAGAGAATAGAAGAAGATAAGGTAAGAATAAATGTAATGAAAACACTTTTTCAACTTGCTTTTACGGTAAGATACGGTCCTATCAAACTTTTTCTTTAAGAGTTGATGGAAAGAATGCAACATAAGACATGGTCAGTATGAGACAGAGCATGTGAAAGAGGATTTTAAGCCTTAGTTGCACAGATATTGATTCTTAAAGTGCCCTTTATGAATCAAATGCAGCTAAGTTGAGTGTGTCTTGGTTACAGTGTATGGCACTGCACAAGCTCATGCAGAAGAATATGATTTTTTTGTGTGTGTGTGATTATCTGTTAACTCTTGGCCATTCAGCATAAGGATAGCTAAATAATAGTTGCTTTAACAAAACCTTTAAGCAAGTGAGTGTGTGAAATGAAATAGGCTCTTGGCTGATTTGTTTCAGTTAAGCTGAGAACTATGTGCAGTGTGATCCTATGCAAGTCAGCTCATCCCTGTGAGTTTTTTTGTTTCCTTTCTCTCCCACTGTTCCAGTATCTAGTAGGTGGGAGACACAAGGTAGGAAGTAATCTTAGAGTGTGTTTGTGTGTTGGCTGCAGTAACAAGGCCACTGGTTTTCCTCTGCAGTTATGCAGGTTTCAAAGAGAACCCTTCAGAATTGCAGTTAATATTTTGACTTATTTATGGCTTGATTGCTGCTTAAACCTGTTCTAGTGTGTGCATGTTAGTAGGCAGCACATAAGCTTGAAGGCAACCCCAGCTAGGTTTTGTCCACATGGAGGTTAGCAGGGTTTGATGAAAAGATTAAGTTAAAAACCCAATAGTATATCCAAATGTATTATCCTGTTGTACTTAAGGAACGACATGAAGCTGTTGTACGTCGCACAATTGAAAGAAGCCAGAAGCCAAAACAAAAGCAAAACAGGTGGTCCTGGGGAGGAGCACTACATAACCGCATTAATAACACAGGTAAAGAGGGAGGCTTGGTTTGCCACCCAGTTTCCCTGCCCTGCCAGATAACTGGAATTTATTTTGCTTCTCATAAAAGGAAGGATTTTTCAGTGTATGCTGGTTTAAATTCTTTGCTCTTCTTATTGCTAGCAATGGCATGTTCCTGATGTTTTTGTGTAGCAAAAAAGATAACAAGGAGAAATCTGAACAAAAGTTAAAACTTGTTTCAGGAGTGGAATAATTCTGTAACTCTATCTTGCTACAGCTTCTCGCTTCTGCTGCTTTGCTGTTGTGCCTGTGTGTGTGGTGTGCTTGTGCTATGTCAGTCTGGTGATATGAGCTACTATGTGCAAATGCTAAATATCATGGCTCAAAAAATAGGTCTAGTGAAAGTGACAAAATACAGAGATTAGAAGAGACACAAGGAAGAAAAATGGTTCTTTGTAATAAGCTGTTCATACCTTGTACAGATACTTTGGAAGAAGTGAATATTAGCTTTTTTCCCCAATCATCTTCTCTAACTTAATCTGCTAATCATATAT
>NW_008585649.1:0-2483 GCF_000691845.1 Merops nubicus | reverse complement strand
CCTCCTGGTGCTGCGGCCCAGGCAGAGGCAGGGTCTGGGTCAGCAGCCACGGGGGAGCTGAGGAGGTGCACACTGGAGGTTTTCAGCACAACCTCCAGCTCCTCTGGGAGATGAGATCAGGTGGGGGCTCCAGGGACCCCCTGAGAGCTGCTGGAGGAGGAGGAGGAAAGAGGAGGTTTAACTCTGTGCAGAGGAGGATCAGCGGGCATCCCCAGGGAGCCGGGGTGTCCTCCCCAACACCCAGCCGTGCCCCCGGGGGTCCTGTGCCCTGGCGGGACAGCTCCGTAACGGCCAGAGCAGCTTCCAGCATGGCTCTTTTAGACCACGTCTGACTTTTAGGGATGGAGCAGGAAACCAGGAGTCAATAGGCGGCTGTGGGGCTCTCTGGAGGCAGGGCAGAGTGCGGGGATTTGGGACAGCATGCGGCACTGGGCAGGGCTGGGAGCTGCGCCACGCCGGGGCTGGCGGGGCCGCCAAGGCCGGGGCGGGCGGTGCCGCCAGCAGGAGGAAGCGCTTTGGTTTGGCAGGTCCTGCAGTTGGGGTGGTGCTGCCTGGGGGTGCCCAGCCCATGCAGTGTCTGTGCCCCCTGCTCCTCAATGCCCATCGCCCTCTGGGAGAGGTGTCCCCATCCCTGACCGTCCCCAGGAAATCCTGATGCACAGGGGAACTGGGGGGGCCCAGGGTAGCTCGGGCAGAGGGAGCAGCAGCACAGCAATGGCGTGGAGGTGGGCAGGGAGCTCTCTGCAGCAGGCAGAGCCCGCTGGCACAGGGTGCTCTTGCCTGTCACCTTTGTGGGTCCCTTCTTGCTGGCCTGCTCTGTGCCCAGTGTTGGGGCATTCCCTGCAGCTGAGCCAATGCGGGGGGCAGGACCTTCCCCTCGCTTCCCGGCTGCTCAGATCCATCAGCGCCTTCATCTAATTGCTTTATGTCTATGATTAACTACTAATGAGCTTTTAATTAATGAAGGCCGTGGTTTGGGGTCATTCTGGAGAGGGTGGGAGGAGAGGACTGGATGGGTGCCCCCGCTCCCTGGGCTGCCATGCTGGTGGGCTGACCCCATGGGTGCTGGGAGCACCCGCACCGGTGGCTGCGCCTCGGCGTCACCCGTGTCCCCTCAGCATCTCTCCAAGCAGCAGTGTCCGGGCTCATGCCCTGGCTTTGCACTGCAGGAGTGGGCTGGGGTGCCCAACCATACCCTTGCAGTCCCTGGGGCATCCAGCCCAGCCATGGCTGTGCCCTCCTGTCCCCATGGTAGTTTCATGGGCCACCACATCGTCCCTCTGTGCTGGGAAGGGTGTGGGATGGCGTCCCTGTGACTGCTGCAGTGTGAGGGGCTGTGAGATGCCATCGAGCCCGTGGCCGGGGGTGGGTTGGGGGTCTGGACATGGTGTCAGGGGCGGCAGGTCTGGCATTGTTCAGGGGCTTGGTGTGATGTGCCCAGGGCCACTCGGTGCCAGGATGCGGGGGCCGTGCCGTGGCCGTGCCACGTGGCCACCCTGCACAGCCCCCCACGCCGAGACAGGCTGGGGAGCAGAGCCCTGGCAGGGCAGAGCTCAGGATCCTGGTTTCTGTTGGGGGAAGTTTCCAAATGATGAAAAGAAACCGAGTGCCTGGCAGATCTGACATCTCCATGGCAGTGGGAGCTGGCAGCACTGCACCAGGGGCACCTCCCGGAGGGTCTCTGCCACCGGGACAGCTCCACCGCGTGCAGCAGGTACCTCCTGGCTGCTGGGAGCACCCCAAGACATCGTGGGTCCCCATGGTGGTTTGGGGGCCTGTCATGTCAGACCTCCCAGCACCAGGCTCTGCCCTGCAGCTGCAGCACTTCGCTGGGCTCTGGACCAGTGGCCGAGGTCATTCCTGTCCCGATGCCATGTTGTTCTCCCTCTTCCAGAAAACAAAACCAAGGAGCCCTCAAGGGTTCATTTAAAATAAATAAAAAATGAAAATAGTGCTGATTTGAAGGAAAGCCAGGCCCATCCTGTGCATGGGAGCGCATCGCCAACCCATCCCCGAAGGGCAGAGAGAAAGATGTGCTTAGAACTGCAGCCCTGTGCAACTTCTGCCTTTGATCATATATCTTACATGTGCCCTTTGCTTTCCCTCGTCTGATATTTATTAGGTTTAATTTTACTGGGACGCGGCTGTAAGTGAGACAGATGGAACAGGGTCTGTGCGCCTGGTGAACACATCTTAATTAAACAGATAAATAAACTTTCATTCCAGGAGACTTCAGTTTTGGAGGGGTTCCTCTGGGGCTGTGGCTCTGTGGGGCTGAGCAGCCCTGGCCAGGGGTTCCTTGGGCCTGGGCACCGTGGGGCTGACCTGGCACAGCCCTGGTGCCGCCCCCGGTGGCATCGTCCAGGGCTGCAGTGCGGTGCCACCGCTGGGGTGGCTGGGAGCAGCAGGGTGAGGGAAGTCAGCTGGTGGGGGCCAGGGATGTGTTCCTCACTTGGGAACCAGCTGGTGGGCTGGTACAGCCC
>NW_008585648.1:0-1198 GCF_000691845.1 Merops nubicus | reverse complement strand
CCCTCTTCTCCTTCCCCCTTTTCTCGTTCCCGATTTTCTTCTTCCTCTTTTTTTTCTTCCTCTTATTCTTCTTCCTCCTTTTCTATTTCTGCTTATTCTCCTCTTCCTCCTTCTCTGCTCCTTTTTTCTTTTTCTTCTTGCTCTTCCACCTTCTTCGCCTCTTCTTCTGCTTCTTTGTCTTCTTTTTCTTCTTTATTCCTTCTTCTCTTCTTCTCCCTTTTTCCTCTTTTTCTTTCTTCTCTCCTTCTTCTTCATCCTTCTCCTCTTCCTCTTCTTTTTATTTCTCCTGCTCCTCCTTCTCTCCTTATTCTTTTTCTTCCTTCTCCATCCTCCTCCTCCTTCTTTATTCCTCCTTATTCTTTTTCCTCCTTCTCCATCCTCCTCCTTTATTCTTATTTTTCCTTCTCCTCCTTCTCTCCTTATTCACCTTCCTCCTCCTCCTTCTCTCCTCCTTCTTCCTCCTCCTTCTGCAGTGCATGAATTCAGTGTTTGAGACTGTCCTGGACCTCACCTACCCCATCACCTCCATGTTTTCGGGCTCTGCCTTCAATGCCAGCATCAACAAGGTTTTCCAGGACAAGCAGATCGAGGTGTGCCCCGTGGACCAGCCCCCAGCCTACACCCATCCGTGGAAGGAGGGGGGGGGTCCAACCAGCTCCCCAGCCACCCACCGACGTCCCCACGGTGTCACCTGCCCCATCTTGTCCCCACAGGACCTGTGGCTGCCCTACTTCAATGTCACCACCGACATCACGGCCTCGGCCATGCGGGTGCACACTGATGGTAAGAGCTCCCCAAGGGGCTGGGGACGTTCTCTGGTGCCACCACCTCCCCTCCTGGGGGGACCCTCCTCACCCGCACCCCACGACGGTGCTGCTGCCTCATGGGGGGAGGTTTGGCACCAACCAAGGGGGAGACCATGCTGGGTCCATCCGTGGTGAGGAGAGGGGAGAGGGCTGCCTCCTGAGCCCAGGCACTGGTGGCTTCCCAGAACCACCTGCTGACCCACCAAGCTCAGGTCCCCATCGGGGTCTGGCTGCGCCCCACATCCTCAGTGGGGCTGGGGGCAGGATTGGGGTGTGGAGCTGCGTCCTGACGCCTGGAGCACGCGTGTCCCCTCTAACACAGCTGCTCACCACTAACACCAGTAACCCACGCTCGTGGCACGTGGGGCACGAGGGCGGCGTGGTGGTGGTGG
>NW_008585647.1:750-952 GCF_000691845.1 Merops nubicus | reverse complement strand
GCTCCAGAACCACCAGAGCCAAGGATTATGGAGCTGGGGGAGGATCCAGAACCACCAGGAGCTGGGATTCTGGAGCTGGAGGATGACCCAGGTCCACCAGAGCTGGAGATGTTGGAGGATGCTCAAGAAACACCACAGTCAAGGATGCTGGAGGATGCTTGAAGTCCATCAGAGCTGGGAGGCTGGGGCTGGGAGATGCTCC
>NW_008585647.1:344-585 GCF_000691845.1 Merops nubicus | reverse complement strand
ATGGTGGAGCTGGAGGATGCTCCAGGCCCACCAGGAGCTGGGATGCTGGAGCTGGAGGATGCTCCAGGCCCACCAGAGCCAAGGATTCTGGAACTGGAGGGTGTTCCGGGTCCACCAGAGCTGGAGATGTTGAAGGATGCTCAAGAAACGCCACAGTTCAGGATGCTGGAGGATGCTCCAGGTCCACCAGAACCAGGATGCTGGAGGTGGAAGATGCTTGAAGTCCACCAGAGCTGGGAGA
>NW_008585647.1:0-287 GCF_000691845.1 Merops nubicus | reverse complement strand
GAGCTGGGAGCCCGGAGCTGGAGGATGCTCCAGGTCCACCAGAGCTGGAGATGCTGGAGCTGGAAGATGCTCCAGGTCCACCAGAGCTGGGAGAACGGAGCTGGAGGATGCTCCAGGCCCACCAGAGCTGGAGATGCTGGAGGCACAGCAGGCCTGGAACAAACTGGGGGGTGCTGGGGCCATGCTGGGGGGTGCCAGGGGGTGCTGGAGACTCCCCAGGACCAGCAGGTGCCAACACTGGAGGGTGCTGGAGCCTGGCACTGCCACCTCAGGGCCCAATCCTGCTC
>NW_008585646.1:0-13785 GCF_000691845.1 Merops nubicus | reverse complement strand
GGCAGCCAAATCCCAGTCAGGTGAGCAGCTCATGCGGCTCTCCCCCCGCTCCGCGCCGTGCCGCGGGGAAGCGGCCAGCGAGCGAGCGCTGCCGTCGGGAGCCGTCGGGAGGCATGGCACCGGAGCACAAGGTAATCCCCCCATCGCTTTCTTTAGGAGTGAAAGCTGCAGCCAGCGGGTGACCGACGGGTTTGTTTTCTGCTCCGGCTTCAACGAAGACGGTACATGTGCTGTGGTATTAAACGGGGGAAAGCGGCTGCTGTGAGGCTTTGTGAAAGCTGGACATTCCTGCCATAAAAGCCATAAACCACTGAGAAGAAGCCCAGTGGGTAGAGATGGAAGGCAAATTTGTATTTCAATCCAATAATAACTTCGTTTCTTTGACACCTTTTATTCCTGTAGTGTAGTTTACTAAATTTTGCAAAGGAAATCAAATTCAGCCCGTACTAAGAATGGAGTACCAGCCCCTGCTGAGAGGGTCTAGCACGCGCATCAAGGTAAGGAGAACTGCCTTGGCCTCTGAGGATGGATCCTGCAGAGAGTTTGTAGCTTTAATGATGATGGGCAATTGTGAAATTCTCTTGATTGTCCCATGTTTACTTCTAAATAAAAATGCATTAGATGATCAGGCTTGTAAAGTTCTGTGTTTTCCGTAGGCACGTAGCTGTCCTATGAAATGGAAGCTAAAAAAGCACATTTCCTGATTCTTATGTTTTACACTGAACGTAAATGGAATTTTTTTTTATGGCATGTTTCTGAAATGAGGTGAAAGTGCTTATAAACTGTCAGGAGTTAAGTAGCTTGCAGAACAGATAAGGCTCTTGTCTGTACTCTAAGAAACCAGAGCCCAGACTCCAATGTGACACATTGGTGTAATGAGCAGACTAATTTGGGCAGGCAGAAAAACGTAACTGTCATAACAAAATGAGAGTTATATGATGTATGCTAGTGATTCTGGGGGGTTTTATTTGTTTGTTTTCTGTCTCTTCTAGCTTCCAGGTTGTACCAATGAGACACACAAAATATGTTGGCAATATTTGGTTAATAGAAAGATCTAAGTGTGCAGTGCCTATGTTTGCCACTTCTAGTTTTATCTGTACTACCCAACTCACTGCAGCCCTTATTTGTCTTAATTTATTGCTTTGGTTGTCATCCAGAGAAACACTTGTGTTCTTGGGAAACTGTAAGGAAATATTAATTGGACTTTGCTTTAATAATAAGATAAATTTCAACAACTTTTGAATTTCAGTCCTGAAAGAAGGAGGTTTTGGTGAATTACCTTCAGGAAAGACACAGCTCTTTCAGAATACAGTATAGCACCTGGAATAACTCAGCATTTCTGGAAACTGAGCCAAGAATGAGAATAATGAAGAACAAAGTCTACATACCTTACTTTGAGAAATTCAGGGAGCACAAGCATATTAAAAAAAAAAAAAGTACAGTCTTTATAAAGGAAGAGGAAATCTGATCACAGAAGTGCCTTTAGTATAGGAGACATCGTTGTGTCTAGCTGAAGTCAAAGTGATACTGTGAGATGAAATTAGGACCTAATTTTAATGAAAGGGTTGCTAAGCATTTGAACTGGGTATTATTTTTAGTACTGTTGTGTTCAGTAAAAACCAGAGTCAGCAGTGCAATGGTTGTGTTGCCTGCGCTTCATCTGAGTGCTTGTGATTGGTGCATCTCCAGAAGAAGTGGGTGATCACGGCCAAATGCAGTGCTGCAGGTGTTTGAGAGTTTGTGTTGTTTTCTGAACAAATACTTTCACTGTTCAAAACTAAATACATGATATAGTTCATCATGATTTTCTCATTAGTTATCATACCTACAGGA
Organism: Merops nubicus; assembly: GCF_000691845.1. NCBI lineage: Eukaryota > Metazoa > Chordata > Aves > Coraciiformes > Meropidae > Merops > Merops nubicus. The sequence goes on along the minus strand of NW_008585646.1, from coordinate 11,952 downwards.
GTTCAAGGCCCAGTCTCTTTTCATGCCTGTTACTCTCTTCTGTTCTCTAGCTCCCCAGCTGGACCTTGTTTTTGGCTGTTTGTGCTGTTGGAATTGGAGGGACCTTTCAGTACGGGTATAATGTTTCCATTATCAATGCACCCACCCAGGTAACATATCACCTCTGGTTCATAGAGTTGTTTTACAGTAATGGAAGTGTCCTGTCTAGATGCCCAGGAGGCCAAACACGCTTCTGCGGGGCTCGCGGTGCGGAGCAGAGCAGGGTTCCTCTCAGGTGACTTCCAGAATGGCCTCATGTGAATTTTTCTGTGAGTGCCTCCCGTCAGAGGTATTCTGTGTCAGAAAAAGTGCCAAACAGACCACATAAATACCTATGTTAAAGTATTTTTTTAAGGATTAGCTGAATGCATAAATAACATATTCCAGTTAGTTTTTTTACTAAAATAGCCCAGAACATTTAGAATAGAATAGAATAGAATAGGACAGAACATTTTCAGTGGGAAGGGACCTACAGGGATCATCTGGTCCAACTGTCTGACCGCTGCAGGGCTAACCAAAAACTAAAGCATGTTATTAAGGGCATTGTCAAAATGCCTTGTAAACCCTGTCAGGCATGGGGCCTCGACTGCCTCTCTAGGAACCCTTTTCCTGGGTTTGACTGTCAAGTTTAAAGTTCCCCTGATGCAGCTTTGAACCATTCCCACACGTCCTATCACTGGGTAACAGGGAGAAAGGATAGTTGTCCATCACAAGGCAACTTGCTGAGAAAGATCTTCTCAGAGAGTCAAAAAGTTGCATCTATAGTGTCTGAATATCTTGCAAGTATTTTCATCTACTTGTTACTTTTGCCTCCATTGCCACAGCTTTGAGGATTCTGCATATTTTGTGGATGACTGGAGTATCTCAGCAAAGGGTCTTGTGAAATTGATGGGTGTAATTTTCTGCTATCAGCTGATGCATTGTGAAACTGTGAAGACTGAATTGGCTACAACTTTGTGTGCTTTTTAGAAAGGTTAAAATAAGCTGTTCGTGAAAGAATCTGTAATATGCTGGCAACAGAGGGCGAGTCCAAGTTTATTCTTCTGTTAAGTCTTTGCTGGCAAGGAGCAGGGGCCTCTGATTACAGATACATGTCAGTTCAAGAGTTTCTAATGACAAATTTTAGAAAACCAAGCACATGGAACGGTTTAAAAGCTCTGACTGACACATGAATACTGTCAGAAAGGTGGAGTATTAGAGCTGCAGAAAGGTATTTTAGTATGAATTTTTGCATTACACTAAAGCAGGAAGATAGTAAATCATGTCAGAATGAGTCTCCTGACAGTAAATTTTTTTAAGTTGTGTGAGACCTCTGTGTTCTGAGGTGTTCCTAAAAAAAAGTAGGACCTACCCATCTGCCCTGTACCCACTTCATTCAGAAGGACCTCAGAGCTCTTCCGTGGCAGTATATGGAAAGGTTGTGTGGAACACAGCCTCTCCTGAGGTAGGCTATGAGCACAGAGCTGCTCAGCAGTCTCTGAGATGTGTGGGGGTTAGGAAATGGTATTGTGGTAAAGGAAGATTCTGCTAGTCATTGGTGGTTTTAGTATAGTACAGCTAAGATAGTATCTTTTGTTTGTGCCCAGAACTGGTTTTCAGGATTGAGGTGGAAGTTATTTTTAGTGCTGTGCTGTAGGGCTACACATAATGCTGTGCATTCATCATTCTTTTCTACTGCAGCATATACACAGGTTCTTAAATGAAACCTGGACTAGTCGTTATCACAAGGAGCTAAATCCAGATTTGCTGACTTTTCTTTGGTCTGTCATTGCTTCTGTTTTCTCCCTTGGAGGCCTGTGTGGAGCCCTCATTGGCGGCAGCATGGCCATTCGGCTGGGCAGGTGAGTTACAGCAGCAGGAACAGAGCAGCAGGTTTTCTTCTCCTGCTTTCTCACTGGAACAGAAAGCAAATAAATTGAAAAAGAGTGGGCAAAAATGTGCCTGATTTGAATATGAAATCTTCACTTCAAAGCAGAGTTTTCTGGTAGAATTTAGTGTTTGTTCCAATGTGATGTTAAAAGATGAGCCCTGAATGATAGCCTTCCAATCTCGTATTTCTATTGCCTTTGTTGCAATCTAATGAGAAGTATTCATGTCCTGTATGGTAGGAAGCACAGGTCCCCTGTACACATCTGCCTTCGTGCCAGTGAGGACCTACTGCATTATCTGTAATGTTTCCTGTGCATTTGCCAGAGCTAGGGCATAAATGAACAAACCCCCACTCCTGCCTTGCCAGGCACTTCTGTCGTATTTACGCAGTGTTGGCTTGTGAAGGCTTTTTAAAATTAAGAGTAAACAGTTGTGTCAGATACCTGGATTTCTAGTGAGTAGTGTGTTTCTTCAGTATAAAGCCCATTGTTTTTCCATATTGCCCAAAAAGGAAAACTTTTTAAAAAACACATTATTGGAGATTTCTTTAATGTTTGGTTGTTGGGGTTTTCTTTCTCTCCTCTTTAGGAAAGGAGCTCTTTTGATGAATAATATTATAGCAATACTGGCCTCTGTTTTAATGGGGATCAGTTTTCCTACAGGATTGTTTGAGTTACTGATTGCTGGAAGGTTTTTGATTGGCATAAATTCAGGTGAATGATTTCCTATTCCTATTTTTAATAAGCTGTGATGGATGATAAATTACTGCTGATTCTTTAAGTATGTTTTGTGTTTGCATGTGCCTTTGTAGATACGATAACAAAAATGTTCTGTAGTCTAACTTGTAATCTGAAGGCAGCTAAATTAATAGGAAATTATCTGATTTGCTATGTGTTTTGGTTCAGTAACGCTTTTTAAAGCAAAGTCTGTTAATAGCAAAACGTTTTTTTATTTCCTTGCAGGTATTGGGATCTGTGTGCAGCCTCTGTATATCGGGGAGGTTGCCCCAAAGCATCTTAGAGGTGGCATGGCCATGGGGACTTCCATCTTTCTGACTGGGGGGATTCTGGCAGGACAAGTAGTTGGCTTGAGGTTAGAAATGCTTTTTTTTTTGCCACCTTGCATCACTCCCAGGTGAAGAATGCCAGCTCCCCACTGCTCCCTGCAGAACGCTCGCTGTGGCCACTGCAGCACTGGTGAATCAGTGTCACACAGAAGGTCTACCTATAAGAAGAAAACCTTGGCATTTGTCACCTTATTCCTACAACTGCAAACCATCTGTGTAGGTTTTTTTTTAGGGAAGTAGTCTCAGCTTGGATGGGTCAGCCAGAACAGCATCAGTACAACAGCCACCTTTATGCCAAGTTGCTAGTTGAACTGCTTTGGTGAACCTGAAAATGCTTTGGACCAGCACAGCAATAAGCCAGCAGTAAAGTAGCATTGCTATCTCTTCCTGAGTGAAATACAATTTCAGAGCGGCCAGAAAATATTTTCCCAACCTCTTTCTACTGAGGTTTACAAGACATGGGTAACTGGTGACAAGGGAACTTCTCTGGAAGGGAAAACATCTTGCTGTCATATGTCTTCTGAATAGTCATCAGTAGCTAATTATGTGGGGTTTTTTTCCTTCTTTTTTTCACACCTCTCCCAGGGAATTATTAGGTGGAGAAACATATTGGCCTCTGTTGCTATCCAGCAGTTGTTTCCCAGCATTTGCCCAACTTTTATTCCTGCCATGGTTTCCTGAAAGTCCCAGATACCTTCTTATTGACAGAGGTGATGAGCTGAGCTGTGCCAAAGGTAATTACTTTCTTCCCAGCTTCCTAAAGCAAGAAGTTTTCATATCCTAGGGAAAGCCAAGTTGTTATAGAAAGAGATGATGTTCCAGAAGTGTGGCCAACAGGTAAACACAAGAGAATTAATTTTCCTCTTTTATTTATTTTTTTTTTTTAGCTTTGAAACGATTTCATGGTTCTTCAGACTATCGAAGGGAGATGGAAGACATACAGCGGGAGTGTTCTGCCTTAGATGGAGAAAAACCCAGGAAGCCCTGGCAGCTATTCACTGACCGTGGTGTGAGGTGGCAGCTCATCACTGTGATTGTGATGACTATGGGCCAACAGCTCAGCGGGATAAATGCTGTAAGATTTTGTATGTACTAACAGCTTGAATAATTGTTTAATTTTCATCTGTGTTTCAACCTTTTATTTACAGAAAGCATCCACATAAAGAAGCTCAGAGAATTGGGCTGTAGGAAGGAGTATCTTTGTATTTTTTCTGTTTCTGTTTGTTTCTGGTTTGTTTGGGGTTTTTTTGGTTTTTTTTTTTTTGTTTGTTTGGTTTTTTTTTTTTAATTTTTTTTTTTTGTCCTATGTTTTTGGCATGTAAATTTTGTTAAAGAATGAATCAATACTTGTGTTTACATTCTTCTGAAACAGTAAATAAAGGTGGATGATCTTATCTCATTGTGTCAGGTTTAAGAATGTGAAGTATTATATTCAGTAAGTTTAATTGTGTTTGCATTTATGATAGCAATATATTTACCTAGACATGAATTTAATAGATTATTGTCAAACTGGTAACTCACAATGTAAAATACATTGAGCTGTGTGTTTAGTATGAACTTGGCTTTCTTCCCAGATAATGATTTAACTTCCAAGAATGCCCACTTTTCTTTTTTTTTTTTTTTCCTGTTGTAGATTTATTTCTATGCAACTTACATTTTTGAACAAGCTGGGATCTCAGCAGAAAAAATCCCATATGTGACACTCGGCACTGGAGCTTGTGAATGCCTCACAGCCCTCACCTGTGTGAGTAACTATTTATTCTGTCTCATAGAATAAAGAGTAATGATTCTTCTCGAAGAACAACATTAGAATATGACATCAATATAGTAACAGAAAATTATGTCTTGTCCACAGGGTTTACTGATAGACTACGTGGGAAGAAGATATCTCATCATTGGGGGTTATCTCCTTATGACCCTTTGGAGCATTGTTTTAACATTCTCTCTGACTTACCAGGTATAGGGGAGGACTCATTTATATTACATGGTACAACTATCATGCATGAAAATCTGTGACACTCAAAGGAAACTGGAAGATAAGAGCTGGATAGGATTAAACAACAGCTAAAAAATTACAGTGGTTGAAAGATTTGATCGATTCTACATCCATATTTCCCTAAAATAAGAAAATGCTCTCAGCTAACATCTGATCATGTATTTGTCTTAAAGCTGCAGCTGCATTTAATGCTGACCAAACTAAGTGATGACAAAACAGCATTTATTCTAGCTTTTAAAGTAACCGACACCTAATTCCATTACATGGAAATTCACAAAAACTATTGGGAACTCACTAGATACGTTCACAGTACCTTCCATTTACAAGGGAAGGACAACATTCTGATCCAGAATCATCTGGAGTTTTGCTGTAGTAGAGAGGCACCATTAATTGTTGTGTATACTGTATCAGCTCAGATAAGGCAGCCCCACAAACCTGAAATTAATTTTTGGAGGAAATCTATCTCTACATCTGCAGACCATACTATACTAAATATTTATCATTGCCTTTGGGCAATCCAAGCAAGATGATGCAGGTGTAGCTCCAACAGTGAGCAACTAGATTTATTCAGCATCTGGCTGCGTGATAAATCCTTACCTGACAAAGATGGGGTTGAAGAGATGCAACTCTAGCCCTATACACACCGTCAGTGTTCAGAGCTGGCTGCAGATGGGTGGCTCACGTGCCTGAGAGAGACACAGCAGGGTCAGGGGCCACACAGACCGGCAGGGCCACGCGAGAGGCACTGGCAGTAGTTTCTGTGTGGCTGGAGTAAAGTAAGCTGCGACCTCGAGTGGAAAGTGGAATGAGCCAGATGTCACGTGGAGGCCTAAATCTGTATTTATTTGTTTATTATTTGTAACTTTTGTAAATATCTTGGTTTGCTTTTGAATAAGGGCATTACAAGCTTAGGTCTGGTCTTTCTAATGCACTTTGTGTCATACCTGTACAGTAATCTTAATGTTCTTTTACTGCACTGTTGGAATTTCTGTATACATCATGCGATGAGAAGTCTGTTGATGCTTTGGTGGTGCTTAATGACAGCTGACTGACGGGATCAGTGTGAAGTGCCCAAACTAACACTGACAAAACGTTAAGCTAGTAACAACACATAATTCTTATCTGCAGTATTGGTGTAAACTTTTAACCTCAGAGGACTAATTACAAATCTTGACAGAAGTACTAGACTCCATTTAGTAAAAATAATTAAACAATTTTTAATTCCTCTGAAGCAGTACTGTTAAATAAATTTGCTCTAAATGGTCACAAATGACTGTTGGTCTTGCAATAAAATAGCAAAAGGAAATTTAACAGTTTAGGCAAACTTTAGTACTGGATTGTCTGAATCTGAACTAAACCTTCTCATCCTCTTCTCTTCCAGGAACTGTACTCATGGGTGCCTTATGTGAGCATGGCTTCTATATTTGCCTTCATCCTGAGCTTTGGGCTGGGACCAGGTATTGCACAGCCATGTTTTACAGGGGTGGTGTGTGTCTGGGGCTGGGCAGTGCTGGCAGCTTACTGTGTGATCTGGGCAGTATTTACTGTCAGGCTGCTGACGCTCTGGCTCGAGAGTGCAGGTGCAGCCTGTCCCAGCAGCACAGGTTTGTCTCCCATTGCCTGAAGCTGGGGCTCACCCTCAGCGGGGCGCGAGCGCGTTTCGGGTCTGGCCTTCAGCCGAGCAGCGAGACGCAGCCTGCGATGCTGTGACAGGGGCTGCTGCTGCCCAAGCAGTGCTGCTGGAACAGTGCTGCTTCCTAGGACACCTACTGTATGGGCAGTAGGTTCAAAAATGGGCTGTTAATGGTTTTTTTCTTTTTTTTTTTTTTTCAGATCAGCTAGTAGCATAGCCAAGAGTAGTTTTTGACTATTTTTCTGGCACTGGAAATACTGCAAATGGGCGTTTAGCATCATAACCTACTCCATTTCTGAAACTTGTTCCCATAGGTGGCATAACAAATACCCTGACAGCTGAGTTATTTATACAGTCTTCACGTCCTGCTGCTTACATGATAGGAGGGACTATTAGTTGGATTAGTTTCTTCACAATTGGAATGCTCTTTCCCTTCATAGTGGTAAGTATGCATAACACGTTTTCCTAATTGCTTCCCATATCATCTTCTCTCAGCTTCCAACAAATTACTTTTTCTTCTACAGTAACACTTAAACAGGATGCATACTACCCCTCAATCGAGTGTAGCTAGATTCAGTCCCTTTTGAAATAGTTTTTAGATATCCACAAAAAATAAGATGATAAATGAAAATTAAAAGGAATGCATGGACATAATTTTCATGTTCAAATTTTAAAGAAGAGAAGGTTATCAAAACTAGAAAAAATGAATCATATATTGAGATTCAGGTAACACATTTCTTAATAGTGCCTTGTGCTTTTATGGCAAGTAAACCTGGGGCCAGTGGTTCCCACCTTCTCTGAGAGCTTGCTAAGGGTTCTGTGATTAGGGCGATGATTAGAAAAACAATACAAGCTTTCCTTTCTAGCTTTGTGTTTTTGGCATCAGCACTTACTCTTGAGAACAGAACACACAGGAACTGCATACAAAAAGGTGTCTGGATTTGACAGTTTGTTCTTCTTGGTTTAACTCCACTTCTCAAGATAGTTGAGGTTTTTTTAATTTATACCATTGAAAAATACACTTGGAAAAGGTAGGGCCTACAAGCTTAAAGTATGGGACAGGGAAGTAGCAGATGTAACATGTCGTTACGTGGTGAATTGTTTAGTGTGCGTTTTAAATGTTTGAGCTGTTTTTTTCTTAAATAAGACTATCAAGTGTATTGCATAGGGCTCAGTAGTCTTTTATCTAAAAAAAAATAATTAAAAAAGTTACATGGGGGTAGGTTGAACATCTTATTAAAGATACCTGAGTGGCAGTGCTAGGTGTGAATGCAAACAAAACACTTTTAGTTTCCAAAGCATACCGTTAGATTTGAAATATACTGTGATCAAATAAAATGTCTTTTCAGAAGGGACTGAAGCAGTATTGTTTTCTGGTGTTCTTACTGGAGTGCTCCTCAGTTGCTGCTTTCATCTTCCTCGTGATTCCCGAGACAAAAAACAAATCTTTTCTGGAAATCAGAAAGGAATTTCACAAGCTTAATTTTGGAAGAAACGCCAAAAAAAAGGAAACGGAACTTTATGAAAGAAGACAACTCCATGATGAATTTAAAAAACATTCTGTACTGTAAGGTCAATGAGAACAATGGACAACGTCTTCTAAATCAAGTGTAATACCAGGAACAAGCAGCTTATTAAATCCTTCTGTATATTTGGAGGAAGTTTAGTTAAAGGCAAGTTAATCTTCTGAAATGCTGTTAAAATATGTAGTGCTGCAACAGTATTAACAAACTCTTACACTATACATAGGAGACTTGATGTTTAGGTACAACTTGATGTTGTAGGGATGTGGCAATGCAAGGAGAGGGTGCTCAGCAAATTGCTCCCCCAGAAGATTTCTTTAGATAATTTGGTAGATGTAGGTCTTTGGTTTCTAAGCCTTCTTCAGATTTGGGTAATCAAGGAGATGTTAGTGTTTTACTGAATAAAATAGTCTGAGGTGTTAAAACCCAAACAAGAATAGACCTACTGAGAAACCAGTATTTGAAATATTCTAGTTTATATATAAAACGGGGTATTTAGTTGCTGGTTTTCACTTAAATACCTTCTTCGAAAGATACAAGGACATTCCTCATCTAGTCCTACTACTGTAACTGTGCAAAGACAGTACAGCACCTATCTGAATTAGTGTTACTTGTAATAGAGTTTATTAGAAAGACTTGTTTCCTAGAAGGGTACTAATAAAGAGTTTTTGGTGTTTGATTTTGGCTTTATTTTTTTTTCCCCTATCCTAGCATCTTAACTTTTTAAACTGTGCAGCAGGGTAAAACTTCTCCTAGTTTTGAAGGTAAATTCCCAGCAGACTGAGATCAGCATCACAAAAAGCACTGATGAGCACAGAGGGCAGGACAGGAATTCAATACTTTTCACCTTCAAAGATTTTTTTGGGATGGTCTGACAGAACACACACAAGGAGATGTCAGCAAGCTGAAAGGACATATTGAATGACCTTTCTGCTTAATCACCAACATTTCATCCAGGACTCTTTTCTCAACTTAAAATAAATTGTTTGTATTTTAGCAGTCACAAAGTAAGGAATCTTCATTAACTGCTGTGTTTGTGTGCCTCTCTGACACTCCTTTCCACACCTGTCACTGCTAGGACAGTTGGTAGTCCTACCTCACACATTACAGCTTGTCCTGGTTATGAGCATTTCCTGATACCATCTGTTACTTAGTAAATGCTACAGCAAGCACTGGATTTATTTTATGTTTATCTTCCTTCTCTCAGAATTAAGGCTTTTAATGAAAACATAGGAAGTAAACACCTCTTTTCTGATCTTGGTAACTAAATCAGCTGTTTAATTGAAAATAACATTAACTCTTAATGGTAAAGGAGGCAGTATCATGAAGGGATCTTCTTGTTCTTTAGTTTATCCTCTAAGTTTGCAAAGTATTTCATTTTGGCTAGAAGCTTCTTAGCTTCTTGAAGATCATCTGAAATGAAATAAAAAATTACTAGTTTACAAAGGGAGGGCTGAACTTTAATTTTCAAAATGAATCTCAATATTTCAATCACAGCACCCATTTCAGTACCCAGTATTCCGAGAAACAATTTCTCAGCATCTGCATTCCCATTTGAAGTTATCATTTTGATGCAAACTGGAATTAACTGGAACTTTTGTAATTTTATTTTTTTTTTAAATTTAAAGTGAGGTCCTGAATTTCCTGGACCAGCAGAAAGGTCAGCTTAGAAGTATTTATTCTAAGTACCAAACAAAAGAACTCTTTTTATATGGAGGATTTCTGTTCTCCAAGTTCGTGAAGTACATGCCAATAAGAGAATGTGTTATTTTTAAAGCATTTGTAACTGGTATGTGTGGCAGCTAAATACTGAATAGAAATAGCTACCTCTTTCAAAAGCTGCAGTCACCTCTTCAATCAGTTCTTCTTGTTTAACTGTAAAACAAATAATTTCATTCATGTTTTGTTACATACTTATTGGTATATTTAATACCACTGCATTCTGTCTGTGGAGGGAAACAATCTCATAGTCTTTTGGAAGCTAAGAGAGCTTTTTGTAGTATTGCTGTCAATTTTTTATTAAATCACCATTTCAAACAGCTATATTTCTTCATTTAAACAGGTTTACAGTCAGCAATTCCAATGTAAATCAATGGTGACTAACTTTCCAGAAATCACACTTACTTTTGGTGTACTGGTTTACCCTGCTACAGTTAATTCTCTTCTATTCTACTTATTATAATTGCTTTTATTGCAGAGAAATATACCAATAAACTCAATGTTTTGAGTATCACCAACAATATAAACAAGAAAGATGCTTGTATAAGGATAATAATCACTGCTAAGTTGAAAGTAAAAGAAATACATCTGCAGGAATGAAATTATGCAATGTGGTCAGTCAAGGATTTTATGAACCTGTTTTGAGTGGTTCTCTCTTTTAGAACAGTCTACTTGCCCTGATCTGCTGAAGGTTGAGTAAGTTCATTTTTTTATAGTCAATATATATCTCACTGATTTTGCCAGCAGAAGAGGTACCATTTGATTTTTCTCAAGCCAGATTTGGTGTTTAGGTGGCATAGACTAGTAACGAGAATTTTTGGGTGTGAACTCTTGCAGTGGGTCAATTTAAGACTACTGCAAGTTAAGAGATACTGAAACACTGTAAAATCTTTAGAAAGACTCATATTACAGAAAATACAGTAAATTAGTTCTGTACAAACCCTCAAATCATAACCTACCTTTAATTAAAGTTTCAATTTCTTCAAGGATAGCCTCGTTTTTAGGCTCTGCCAGTTTCTCATTTATTTCCATGATTTCTGTGAGAAACATCAAATCTTCATCACAGTCTGTCTCTTGTGCTGGCTCCACTCCATTCAGCTCCAGCTAATGAAGAAAATGGGAATTTGGAAATACACATTCTTACATCTATTTCACTGTGAATTATTTTCTGCAATAATAAGTCCTTTTAGTAGGGCCCACTCAGATTCCAAGCTGACAAACTTCCCATTTATTCCACAAAATGTGCATAAACTGAGTCAGTCTTGAAAGTAACACCATAGGTATACCTTAAAAAGCACATAACAACAGCAAAGGCTGACAGGGGCCAGACTGAAACTTCAAAAAAACAGCCACAGCCAAACACAAATGTGTGAGTCAGGAAACAAATGAGTGTAAAATGAGCAGCAAATGAGATGGCAATAATCAGTATAATGTTAAAACAGTGGAAAAGCTGATTATTTTTCAGACAAGCCTGTTTTCAGTCTCTTATCAAGCCCTGGTAATCCTCTTCTTCTTCAGAACACCAACCAGCACGTCAGTGATGGAGTTGAAGGTCTGATCCATTACGCTGCCACCAGCAGCATCGGGCACCTACGATCAGCTACAGAAGTATGGATAGAACACATAACGGACACCTTACCAGATAGAGGCCACGGCTCAGGGGGTTCAGGAGGGTTTGGTAGGCCTTGTTAATCAAGGAGGAGTGCTGCTCGGAGTAGGACTGCTCTTTCTGCAAATGGACGATAAAAACCAGTAACAAGTTAATAACAAGCGGCAGAGCACATTATACTTTGTTACATACAGAGAGACAGGATTTCCACAACACGTGTAAAACTAAAGGTGAATTTTTAACAGATAGGAAAAGCCAGGAGAGGGGGACCCAGACCCCTACAGGGCCATCTCAGGCAACTCAGATCCCGAGAGCCACCGCAGCCCCTCGTCGCCATTCTGCCGCAAATCTGGGAGCAGAAGTTTCTTCTGAGCAACAGGACGCAAAGGCCGGAGAGTCCCTCTAGTCCCACAAGGGCAGGGAACCGGCGCTCAGCTTCGCGGGACCGCCACCGCCCGGCTCGGCACAGTCCCGCGCCGAAGGCGGCTGGGCCGCGGG
>NW_008585645.1:0-9296 GCF_000691845.1 Merops nubicus | reverse complement strand
GTGACCCCGGGAGCCGCACGCAAGAATGGCCCCGAAGGAGGGTGACCGCAGGAATCCTGCCCGCGCGGGAACGGAGCCCGCCCTGGGGCAGCAGCCGCGGCGGCGGCACGTGAGGCGAGAGACGAGGGACGCGCCGAGGGAGGGCTGCTTCACCGACCGCCCGCTGGAAGCCTGCGAAAGGAGCTGCAGGATTTCACACGCCGGGGCTGGCAGAGCGAGTGAGCTGAAAGCCATCCCGTCGGGAGGCAGCCACTGTCACCCTGGGGGGCTGGCCAGGGGCCCGGGGGAACAGCCATCAGCGAGCCCAGCCGGGGACCTGCTGCACAGTGAGCGCTCCCGGACCACACGTAAGCCAAGAGACTTTCAGACTAGGAGCAGACACTCACCAAGCACCACGGGACAGTTCTGCGACAGCTGAGAGAGAGGAACAGCAAAAAAAATAATCCTCCATGTCAAAAGTTGTCAAGCCAGCAGTTCAGAGCAGGACTGCACTTGGCTGAAATGCCAAACCACTGATTAACTCCTTCTTGCTCGACCCCTGGTCAGCATGATCACCGTGTGTATTGCTTTGCTTAATGACCAGAGCACTCTGTACACTGCGAGGTCCTTGTAGTCCTCCTTTTCCCTCCTTCAGTCTCTCCTTGCTGTTCATTGCCTGGCAAGCATGTACAGCAAGCACACCACGGGCACTCACATCCTTCTCCAGTCTCAAACGTTTCTCCTCAGCTCTGTGTGGATAGGGTTCTGCCCTATTTCCAAGCCACCATAAATATTTATTGTCTGTGCAAGAGAGGGCTCTGAGGCCTTATTACATTCCCTGTTATCCCTGGTGAGAGCCACAATGACCAAAATACCCCGGAAGCTGCTTCCCCTGGGACCTTGAGCACTCTCCGAATTTCCCTGTGTCTGGGGAGTGGCACTCAGAATTGCTACATGCAGACACTAAGTGCAAGAACTCCCTTCATATTTCACTAACAAGTCACTACAAGCTTACTGACATGCCACAGCTGCTGGAGAGAACAGGCTCTCCTCTGTCTTCTGCTCATCTCAACTGTCAGCCTCCTCACTGGCTCCCATGTGCCACCCAGACCACCATGACCCTCCTCAGACATTCAGTTCCCAGAACTTCTCATTCAGACCTTCTGGTACTTGCTGCCTATTTCTGCCCTCTCAGACCATCTCCCAGCCTTCTGCTTGCTTCTCTCTCCTGTTTTACTGCTCCTTCAGACCTAACCACTGGTCACTTCTTCCTGAGCCAGTTGCTCTACAGTTGTATCCTCTATTGACTTCTCCACTATCTACAACTCCCCACGCCACAACGCTAGCTGCCTTGACACTTCGTGTGCTCCCCTTCCACCTCTGCTACCTCCCGCTCGCCCTGGCCTCGCACTGCCTTATCCTGAGCTCCTCAGCAGCACGCATCCCTAATGGTTTCAAAGACCCCATTAATCTTTTCCTGACCACTGGGTCTTTTTTTTTGTCACTGATAGTCTAATCTTTACTCAGTAGCAATGTCTCTACACAGCCATTTAGTTCCCACCTACTCTCATTTCTGTCTAATCCAAGAGGATGGTTTTAACATAAACTAAGCACACTCTACAAGTCACCTGTTCCCACTTAATCCAGTTATTCTTCTCCTCAGGAATTAGCACCATTTTTCGTATTTTTCTCCTCCAAGCCTCTAAATGGTTTCAGGGTGAGAGCAGTGAAAGGTCTTAACTCCCTCCCTTGTTTTCAACCCATCAAGGTGTTTGCAGGCAAACAGCCACTCATTATTTTTTCATCAGTTTCCTTTCATCCCATTCAAAATGGGATGAACAAAAAAGCAAACCCATAAGGGGATACCTGTTGGGTCCTAATGCCTAATTTGGGAATAGTATAAACTGAGCACGGGCTGGTGATTTTCTTGTGGGCAAGACAAAGTATGCAGCTTGTCCTCTTTCAAGTAACTTTCTAATTTAAAACTTCTTTTCAATATGTATTTAAAGCTTGTCATCTTAAATACTCCAGCAGTTTCCACCTTGAAACAGCAAAGACTGTGTATTATGAGCAAAACACAAAATTCATTCTTTAAGCATTGTCCACATTTGTTTATATAAAATCATTACAATGTAGGCACATAGATTTTGTTCCAATTGTTCACACTAAAATTTAGTCCCAGGCTTTCATCTGAGATGTTTATAGCGTGGCCATGTACGACTGAAATAAATTTCATAATATAAAATAGCAACATAATTTTAACAACAGGAAGTATGCTTTACTTTTTATGCTCTTTAAGCTGTTCTCTGGCTTTGTAGTCTGTTTGGTTTCATACACACTGACGCTGAACTCATCCGAGTTCCTCCCCCTCCTCTGCTTACACTCACTGATATATCACGGCCATTGATTGATTACTGTTTGTGTTTGTTTTGAACACTTCCAGATGATTGCTACTAATAACCAGTACTAAATTCCTGAAATATCTGCCTGATTCCTTTTACAGGGCAACTTTATTACAGTCCATCATATGAAACGCAGGAGGAAAACTGTGGTGCAGGAGAAAAATCATCACCAAATGAACGGATAGCTCAGACAAAGCATTGTGAAAAGCCATCACACTAAATTCTGCATGCATCATCTACTGCATTTCAGTGAAGGCCAAGTTTCTTAGTCAGCTCTCTGAGGAGATCTGTCAGCCCGAACTTTGATTCTTTTGGGACATAGTTTTGTGCCTGCTGCACTTCTCTGCTGCGCGCTGCTCATCACCTGCGTGAAGTTAGATCAAAAGGATGCGGTATAACAGTTTAACCAAGAGGCACACACTAAGAATCGACAGACGTCATTAATTTTTACTGACTTTGTATTGGTTCTTAAAAAAATCAAATCATTCTCGAGAGCGAGAGGGCTGCTAATTAAAACAAAACAAAACACAACACAACAGCCCTGAAAGGTTATGAATTGTAACCAGCACCAACAAGAGACAGACTGACAGTGAGCCAGTAACCACTGGACTTGGTTTCCAGTTATTCATTTGCACGCTTACATTTGGAGATACAGAAAGACGAGAACTGAACTGTCTTTGCTGTCAACCCAAATCCATTTAACAATGTTTTAAAGTGATAGAGTTGGCTGTATAGGGGTCATAGAACCATAGAATCTTAAGTTGGAAAAGACCCTTACAGGAATGTTCCTTATATGGAATATTCCTTGTGGAACATCAAGCCCAACTCCCTGCTCCTCAGACTACCTAAAACTAAACCATATGGCTTGAGTGTAGTCCAGGTGTATGGTCAGAAGATGCTGTCTTTAAGAAGAACAAAGAGGCTTCATAGGTGCTGGAAATTATCATAAAAAGCAACAAAGGTGGTAGTGTTTAGATAACTTAAGGCTATCTTCTAGGGGTAACTTAAACCTACAATATTTTTTCTGTCATATGGATAAGTACAGTCAGGTCTTCAGTGCCAAGGTGACAGACAGTATCTTAGATGACATAGCAGGTTGGTAACCTGGCAAGTCCCCGACATGCTAAGATGGTAGCAGACCAGCTGTCTATGCAGGGTATCCCCGAGAACTCGGGAGTCTAGAGGATGATGTGGCACAAAGACAGACCCCAGAAAACACTCAAGGCTTGCTTACGTCTGCAAGGCTACATGATCTCACCCTCTCATGGAGGAATGCAAAGAGAGCAGCACCTCTACTTCTAAAGCAGTGTGGAGCTGGACTACCAAGCCCACATACAGCCAAATCCAATGCCTCTCTGCTATGCTCCCTGATACTGATTTTGCAAGGAAGGATGGGTGTTCTGCAGGAGCATACTCAATGCTGCTCAAGTATGTCTAGGTCTATCTTACTTTAGAAAATCTTTCCTAACATAAGCCCCTTTACATTTATCTGCGCTGAATTCCATCTGCTGCTTTATCACTGCTGCTCAGTCTGGCACTTTGTCAATTTGTTGTGTTCCGTTACAATACTTTGATTTTGATGGATCCTCCATAATGAAGAGCTTCACTGCAAGATGCTCTCTAGGTTCCTTCACAATGAACACAAAAGTGGGGGCCCAAATGGAAAAACTGCCTCCTCAAAGTGCTTCTTTTGTATCATGATCATATCCTGGCCCTACTGATTTGCCATCAAGAAAACTGGTCCTCCAGTATATTTATAGCCTGCCTTAAAGCATCCAACCTTTCCTCCCTTCTCTCCCAAGCACTGCGAGGCTTGTCAGTAGCAGTTTTTCTCTACCTCCTTGTACCTCACTGCATAACATTTTGACTCCATGTCTGGTTTTCATCCCTACTCCTCAACAGGTTGGTTGCTCTAGGGCAGACTCACCCAGTTCACTGGTCAAATTTGGCCCTAGAGACTACCTATTTGGACAGGAAAGGAGGCAGCATCGTTGCTCAATAAACTGTTTCAAAGCTGTGCTGACCGAGCTCTACCACAGACAGCAAGGACTAGTAAGATAAGCCGAGTCATCGCTCTGTACCTTCACAGGGCACAGAACTCAAGAAGTGGCATCAGACCATCTGACAGGGTGAGATGTGAGCGACGTTGTGCACGGGGTCAGAAAACGGTCTGATCACGCCCTTGAAGCCATCTCTGCAGATACAGACTCCATTCCCATCCCCACTGTCATTCTGATCCAGCAACTGCCAGCTGGAGACAGATGGCAAGCTTTGTATTAATTTATCATACTATAGGATTAAATACTTGAAAAATCATGCCAACTTCTCTCTGTAAGTTTGGCAGTTTTCTTCCATTTCACAGTGCACTCCTCCTTCAGCTAGACAAATGAACTTCGCTGCACGAAGCAACACTAGTTTGTCTGTCAAACCAAACTAGTTGGCAGAAGCTATGCAGTTATCTTTGGTCAAATGATAGCAGAGCTCAAGAATGGTAAAACACTTAGAGAAACCAGACTAGAAGGTGGACTCTGGGATTCATCTTGAATGCTAGTACCTCCTAATAAATCTAGCTATTTCACAAAGCTCTGTTGTATTTACATGCAAGATTTCAAATTGGGTCCTAGCACTGGGGGGAAAAAAAAAAGTTTTAAGCATCCAATTTTGTAGCAGAGCAAATAGGATAAAATTGCCATTTCAGTAAAAGTGGGATTGTCAGATTTGTTTGAGTTTCCAGGCACAAGTCATAAGAAAGTAATCCAGTTACACCATTGACTACAGTGACTAGAACATAATTAACTGTTAGAACCTTACAGAGGAAACCCTTGCCAGAAGGTTAACGCTGTGACACCAAGCTCCAGTGAGAGAAAAACAAGGAAAATTTAATTAATTTCTGGAAAAAAAGTTGGTGTAATAAAAATCTATGATGATAATAGGCTATGCCTCTCAGATTTAGATAGCATACATAGCTCAGAAGTAGCAGAAGGTGGTATTAAATTGCAAGGGATACCAGTTTATTCACATTTAGACAAAAATGCAAAACCAGCCAAGACTAAGAGACAAGACAATTTGATAGATAAGGAGATAAACCAAAGATTAAGAGAGAATTACAAAAGCAAACAGTACAGATGTAGACAGAAATAAAATATCCCCTTCTGTATTTAAAAAAGTGGAAGTTGGTTAGAAACAAAATATGCAACCACTTCACTGCCCAGCAATCTCCACGTTACCCTTGGCAGCTTCACGCCTTCCCTGGTAGCCACTACGAATCAGTCTTCTGAAGTCATGGGAAAGAGGCCAATGGTCAAGACTATGGAACACCACCTAATTTTTTAAACTCTTTTGTCCATTTCTGATAGAAATGTTTTGTTAGCGATATAACTGGGAATAACAAAAGAGTGCAAGGAGGAGGAAGACACTGGCAAAGTATGTTGCACTAGGTTTTGTCTCATCCCAGGCATGTGGTCTGAGGCAGTAGGAGTGGTTGGAGAGAGGAAAGGACAGGACGAGAGTACAGCAGAGCACTGGCTTGGAAAGTGTAAGTAAAGGTTAAACGGAAGAGTCATGAGGGACAGCAGTGCCCTGCTTGAGGATTATTTTACATTTAGGGGGAGATTTGACATTAGAAATGTCATGGAGCACAGGTGAGGATTTTACTGGAATGTTAGAGGGAAGTTACAGTAAGAGATTTGATGTGAAAGGTTTAAAGAGGTTTTTGAACTTTTATGGCTAATAAGAGGAACAGATATTTCTACAAAAAGATGGGAGTAAGAGTTCACCGAGTCATAGTGATTTTAAGCAACAGCATTTATGGAAGGATAGTTCAGAAATAAGGAGGTAGTTAGTTGAGGTACAGTGATGGGTGCGAGGATTATTCAGCAGGTAAAATCTAAAGCAGCAGAGAGGAAAGGTTTAATGGGACAGCACCAGAGCAAGCTTAATAAACTGAATTTAATAAAGCACAAGTGATAAAGCAGGTACAACAGGTATGTGGCTGAAAAGTTTGTATTTGGAGAAGCATGAAGCATGCTGATTGAATGGATTTCAAGGGGGATCACATATGGGAAGGAGGAGATAGGGGCACTAAGGGAGAGAGATCCATGGAAGTTTGGGTGAGGCAGGTAGAGGCACGGTGAAATCTGGAGCAGAAGGAAGAGCATGTGTGCTGGAGAGACAGGCAGGCAAACACAGTGCCCTCAGCAGAGGCTTTGGAGAGAGCTCCCAGAGACGCTGAAGAGGGTGAGAGGGAGGGAATGTTTCCAGTGGAGAGGATGCCAGCGCCAGCGGCAGGCGTTTGCTGAGCTTGGAGCCCCACAGTAACGATCAAACAGACAGCAGGCAGGAATTTGGATGTTGTCCTTCATTTCCTCAGCCAACAATATGCTATTATGGTCACTATTTTATTTTCCAGCCCTTGAAAACTACCACTTCAGAGAAGATTATAGCTCAGGTAAATTTGTAGGCACAACCTTAATAAGGTTGGATGATTTGGTTCAATCTCTAGAAGAAATCACAGAAATCTTAAACAGCTTGCAACCCTTTCCAAAGGAATCAGCTCTTAAGTGCCCAAACCCAAAAGGCTCTTCATTTCCTCAAGATTTTAAGAATAAATGATGGTTTTTAGTCTAAATTGAAAAATGAAGTATTTGGGTTTTGCCTGGCAAAGGAGATCATCCTATCCAATCTTGATGGTAATTTTACCTCTAGGGGAGGGTCTCATTCCGTAATTCTGAATATATAAAAAACAGTATCTTGAGGCTTAGGGACCCTTGTCATTTTGCCAGCTCAAAATGTAGCTAATAAAATGAATTTTATTTCTAGGCCTTAAGAATATCTCAAAGGGTTGTGGTTTTGTTTGTTTGTTTGTTTGTTTTGTTTAGGTTTTGTTTGTTTGTTTTTGGGTTTTTTTTTTGTAAGAAAACAGAAAACTGCTGTTCCAAAAATATTTGCAAGCTATCAAGCTGTTCTGGGTTGTGGCAGAGTAAAACATGCAGCGTGATATTTAAACTATTTGGGACTTTATACCTGAAAGCTCTCCAGCACAGACAACCTTATTGAGATGCAAACATCTGACAGTCAGCATTTTTCTACTGGGCACTTAAGGCCAACCTCACTCACCACAATGTAACTTCTGTTAATATATAACAGACTGTAAAGAACACAAAGCTTTTTTGGCACTAAAAAAAAAAAAAAAAGCCACAATGTTTTTTGTAGACGTTTAGAGAGAGAAAAAAAATATCCAACCAAAGGCAGACAGAGCTGGCAACGGTACCTACTGCATGTGAGGAAGGTGGGCAGGTGAGATGTGAAGTGGGGCAAGTGTGTCTAAGCCTCACTTGCTACCAGGGGCTGTCACAGAGAGGGGGTCCCGGGCAGCAGTGGGGAGAAAACAGAAATATGACTGAATTTACTCATTTGTATTGCCGAGTATTAAAAAGTAGAGCTAGCACAGAATTCTGTTTTCATCATCTACTTTTTCTGCCTATTCACAGCTTTCTGACACAACACAGAACTAGCCTGTTTTGTTTTGGGATTTTCTCTTAGCCAGAAAGATAAGAAGTTTTGTCTGCACTGAGGATCCTGATACCACAACTTCCATATATACAAACACTTAAATACACCTTCAAAACCCAATGCCACACAAAAAAAAAAAAAAAAAAAACAACAAAACAAACAAACCCAAAAAAACCCAAACCAACCAAACCCTAAACCCAAACAAGAGAAGCAATTGGATGTTAAGTGTCCAGCTATTAAGTCCAAGTAAACGAATGATCACCAGGAAAGCAAAGAAGGTTGGCAGGGTGAGACAATGCCCACTGCTGTGGAAGAGAACAGGGTATAGATACACCCAGGTGACAGCAGCTGCAGGGACTGAGGCTGTTACTTACACTGTAAGGTGCAGAGCCTAGTGTCAGATATCTGGGCCTCAATTTGATAGGTATTTTTTTATCTGCACCTGTAGTACGTTTTTTTTCTTTTTCTGTAAAAAGAAACCAAAACCTTTTGCAACATATTCTGAAATCCTAATGAATTTTATTAAGCAGGTGGATGAGTTCAGGACTGAATCTGAAGGAGAGAAAAAAGGCGATGAAAAGGTGATGGTGTGCTCCCAGCTGTGAAGGCCCAGGCTGTATGGGTTTCCTCTTACTCTGATGTAGGTTTGTCTCTTGTCCTGAGCCTGCTGGAAGGGTAGCACGGATAGGCTCCTTCCTTCATTTGTCTCAGCATACACCTTGTAAAGCTGGATTAAGGCAGGCCACAAATCTATTAAAACCCAGTGATTTCCGAAAATGCCACAATCCATTTTCAAGGTACTGTTATAACATAGTGAACTCAGCCAAACCAAAACCCCCGAGTTTTCTCCACAGGTGCAGCCATTTGATCACCTACAGAAACCGCTGAACTGCATCCCCCCTGGCAGCCGCTGCACGCTGCTTTTCCTAACACCTAACCGGGTCGCTCAGGCTGCGTTATTTACAAACAAGACGTCTTTCGAGGCTTTGCGGGGTCACTGGTGGAATCCCCCCGAGAACTCAGCCAAACCAAAACCCCCGAGTTTTCTCCACAGGTGCAGCCATTTGATCACCTACAGAAACCGCTGAACTGCATCCCCCCTGGCAGCCGCTGCACGCTGCTTTTCCTAACACCTAACCGGGTCGCTCAGGCTGCGTTATTTACAAACAAGACGTCTTTCGAGGCTTTGCGGGGTCACTGGTGGAATCCCCCCGAGTCCCTTCTTGTAACGAGAGGAAACCGCGGTCTCTTTGCCAGCCTCTCGCCCCTGGGAGCGAGCTCCGCTACAGAACTTGGGGGAGCTCTCCAGGGGGGCGGACGGGGAGAGCGGTTAGCTTCAGGCTCTGCCCGCCCCCCTGAACGGCGAGGGAAGCGCAGCGCCAGCCACCGCGTCCTCAGGCCAAA
>NW_008585644.1:0-12838 GCF_000691845.1 Merops nubicus | reverse complement strand
TCTCCCTGTACTTGGCACTAGTGAGGCTTCACCTCAAATATTGTGTTGAGTTTTGGACCTCTCACCACAAGAAGGACATTCAGGTGCTGGGGTATATCCGAAGAAGAGCGATGAAGCTGGTGAAGGGTCTAAAGAACAAGTCTTGTGAGAAGCATCTGAGGCAACTGAGGTTGTATAGTCTGGAGAAAAGGACTCCCAGGAAACCTTATCGCTTTATACAACTACCTGAAAGGAGGTTGTACTGAGCTGGGTGTCAGTCTCTTCTCCCAAGTAATAAGCAATAGAACAAGAGGAAATATCCTCAAGTTAAGCCAGGGGAGGATATTGGTAAAAATTTCTTCACTGAAAGGGTTGTAAAGCACTGGAACAGGCTGCCCAGGGAAGAGGTGGAGTCATCAACCCTGGAGTTATTTAAAAGACATGTAGAATGTGTTTCTTAGGGGCACGGCCTAGAGGTGGACTTGGCAGTGTTAGGTTTACCATTGAGTTTCATGATCTGAAGGGTCTTCTCCAACTTAAATGATTCCATGATTCTATAAAACATGCCACAAGAACAGTTTTGTCCCTCTTCCAGAGGAACCTAAACATGAATCTAAACGATCCCTTCCCATAGGGAAGACACTGGAGCATGTCCTGACTCATTCCAGCTCACCTGCCCACTCTGCAAACACCCACTGAAGCACTTGCCAGGACCTCAAAGCTGCCAAATTCCCAGGAAAGTTCCCTATCTCTCTAGGAGCAGTCTAGACAGGCTGCTTGGAGAAGGAGGGCAAGGTGGGAGATGAGAGGATGGTGAGGCAGGCAGGACCATGGCCTTGCAACAGCAGTCCCATCCCACAGCAACCAAACAAGATGAGCAGGGAATGTATCTGTGCATTTAAGAATCTAACGCCTTCAAATACAAACGTCCTTCCTTAACACTGCTTTCCTCAGGTGGCCTGTGTTGCACATCATGAAGGCAAGCAAGCTGAGGCTTCCAGTGTCCTCACCACTGGTACAGCCAGGTCAGCCTGGCACAGAAGTCTAGGGCCCTTTCTCTTTCACTCACAGTTTCAGATTTGGCAATTTTCATCCCACACTTAAACGAAACTAAATTTCACAGAACCACAGGATGATAGGTGTTGGAAGGGACCTCTGGATATCATCTAGACCAAGCCTCTTGCCACAGCAGGTTCACCCAGAGCAGGTTGCATAGGATTGCATTCAGGTGGGTTTTGAGAGTCTCCAGAGAAAGACACTCCACAACATCTCTGGCCAGCCTGTTACAGAGCTCTGTCACCCTCACAGGAAAGAAGATCCTCTTAACGTGTGGGTGGAACTTCCTTTGTTCCAGTTTGTGCCCATTGCCCCTTATCCTATTGCAGGGCACCACTGGCAAGAGACCAGCCCCATCCTCTTGACACCCACCCTTCAGTGGGTAGTGGGGTGGTGGGATGGTGGGTGGTGGGTGATGGGTGATGGGTGTGGTGGGCTGGTGTGGTGTGGTGCGATGTGGTGCAAGTGTGTGTGTGCAGGCCAGTCATTCTACACAGTGCATGTGCTGTGTGGGGATTCTGGTTATTGGAAGGACTCCCCAACTCTTCTCAGCAAGTGGAATTCCTAGAATGCCAGAAAATGAAGCTGTCTCTGAGTCCTGACTATATAACTGGACAGTTTACATTTTTCCATAAGTATAAAACTAATAAATTTCCTTTCTGATGACAACTTTACCATTTCTGATAAATTTTGGGGATTTAATTGCTATAATTTCCTAAGGATAAGAAATGCTAATTGACCTCTTAATGGTGTGTAGTCTTTAGACTTCATGGAATTCTGCAGGGTATTTTTTGTTGTGGTTGAGTAAAAATAAAAAACATAGCCAAAACCTACAGAAGTAGGTTCACTGGTATTTAGGTACTCAGTATGGACATTCTGAGACCCAATGGATTCCACCATTTTAAGCTGGAATGATTCATGTTGTTCCACAACAACAACAGTTACATAGGGCACTTGAAAATCAGAGAAGCAATTAAAATTAATGACCGCGAAACTCACAGGAGGTATCCTTTGGCTAAGCACAAATTATTTATTTCAGAGAAGGCCATGGATTTTTAAGAAAAATTGATTGGCTAAAAATGTGTGTACATTAGGTTAGAAAATCGGGATGGTATATTTCCCCTCAAATTCTCACCACTTTTAATGCAGGCGTGTAAATACCTGGACTTTATGAGGAAGCCCTTATGAAGCCTGCCTTTACCTACAGGATGACAGACAGGGCATAATCCCATTCACTGGGATATAGCCTGCAAGCTTCTGTTGCCATGAATATGGAGCACAGGAATAATAGTTATGAACTAGAGTGCTCTAAGGGACGGGCTGGACCCTGCCTTGACATTACTCATAAGGACAACAATTCTTTGTTTTTCTAGGTGCATTTCTTTGCTGATGCATTCATGGTAAAAAATACAATAATGAAGAAGGGGTCATATAAAGCTAACTTTGAAGTTGGAAGTGTCCTACATCGTAGCAAATATGTCTGTCAGCATGTTGCAGCAGCACATAGCATAAGCAACTATCAGAACCATTTATATAGGTTTTAACAATGGTCCATCTGCTCTGTGCTGTTCATATCTTTCTTTTCTTTTCTTTCTTTCTTTCTTTCTTTCTTTCTTTCTTTCTTTCTTTCTTTCTTTCTTTCTTTCTTTCTTTCTTTCTTTCTTTCTTTCTTTCTTTCTTTCTTTCTTTCTTTCTTTCTTTTCTTTCTTTCCTGTAGATGACAAAATAGGACTTTTTTGTTCTTGAAAATCCATATTTTGTTTTGAGAAAAACCAAAAACACTTTCTTGACTTGAGAAAAACCCAAACAAACAAACAAAACAACGACAACAACAAAACAACAAACAAACAAAAAGCTCAACTGACCAATTGGAAATGGTCATCCTTTGCTGTCATATTTCCTTGCTGTCTTTTAGCTGGCTGTCACATTCTGATCCAGTCTTCTTTTAAGCAGGGGTAAACTGGTGCACTACACAGCACAGCAACTGCAATATTACGTGATTGATAGATGAGCACCCAGTGCAGGGACTAAAGACAGGATCCAAATTCTTCCTATCCCTCCCCCTAAGAACACTATCTCATAGCTGACTTCTGTACTGAACACACAGTGAGGTTTTGAAGGATCTGAAAATAAGAATTAAAGCATACCTTTCTTCTACCAGTTATAATCCTTTGAGCAAGTGTCTCTGAAAGACTTTTTATTTCTTATTTCATTGTTCATTTCTGGCTTTTTCATACTCGATAGGCTATCCCATAGGTATGTATATTGGGAGGAAATGCAGAGATTTATATTTAGCCAGCCATTCATTTCTAGGGATTTTGTCAAACCAGAGTTCATACTTTCAGACATTCCATTAAGACTATAATATGATTGTCTTTCAAAATCAGAGGATTTAGGAGACTTGGAGGTTCAACAGGCTTAGTGTTAGTTCATAGGAACACAATTAGCATCTGCAAGGAATGTTAATTTTACTGTAGTACTTATGCTAAGAAACTGTAAGAGCAAATTCATTATAATAATTACTATATGTATTAGTTCTAATAGATTTAAAACTGTTCCTTTCCAATACACTGTTTTAATTACTAAGTCATCAGTGAATTTCAGAATTGTCTTATAGCAATTCCAGGTTAAGTAATGTTCAATTCAGCTTTAATTTAGACAGATATCTACATTCAGGTATTCACTGACATGATTAACTGGATTTACACACCTAGACAAAGACCTGAACTCGTGCTGTGAGCAGATTCATACCAGAAAAAAAGGCATCATTAAAACTGTCACTTAGTCATCATCATCTTTTATTGATTCAGCATGGAAAGTCTGTACAACTAATCAGATGGAAATAAACTCCTTTGTTTCTCATTTCTCTGACTACTTTAGTCATTCCTATTATTATTATCATCTTGTAAGACCATAGTTTGTTAGCCAGTATCTCCTAGTTAACAGGTATCCCTACTTTTGTATTAAGTAGATTTATTTTTTTACACAAGCATAAAGGCTAGCAATATTTTTTTA
This sequence comes from Merops nubicus, assembly GCF_000691845.1. Taxonomy (NCBI): domain Eukaryota; kingdom Metazoa; phylum Chordata; class Aves; order Coraciiformes; family Meropidae; genus Merops; species Merops nubicus. The sequence goes on along the minus strand of NW_008585644.1, from coordinate 8,788 downwards.
TACTCTTTTGTACCGTTTTCAAATGGATGGGGTGGCTTATCAAATTTCAACATATCCTGGAGAATATCCAAGTGCAGTCATAAACATAAACTAGCAGATTATATGAATTCCATAAATTATTGAGGGTTGTCATTAGCCAGCCTTTCTCCTCATTTCCATTTCCTTTTGACACGAATAAAGACTTTGTTATAAAAAAACCTTTCAGAAGTATAGGAAAAAGAAAAGGCAGCAAAAATCTGTTTAATTAACCAATCATGGATTAAAGTTCAGTTACACTGTATTTTTTGAGACAGACTGAATAGTATCTAATAAGCACTTTTATAAACAACACCAGCACAGGAAATAGCATTACTTCTGGAAACTGAAATTTGTTTGCTATTACTTCTTATTAGTGTTAAACGTGACATACCTTGAAACTCTAAAAGTGATTTAAAGTGACACATTGAGCAAGATGACCAAACATCTGCCCAAGTTTGCCTTTTGGGAGTATGGCTTGTCTGTTTTGCGTTACCCTTCACACAAAATAAAAGAATACTCCAACCAAAACTCTCTCTACGAGGTAAATGACCTTCCTACTTCCTTTGGGCTGCTAGCTAGGTGATCCAGTAGTCCTTAATTGACTTGATAACTTCTGTAGACAAACCAGGCAGTAAAACAGGAATTATCAGCTAAGACAAAAGTTTGAAAAGTTCCTGGCAGGACAGAGCAGGAGGAAGACCCCATGTGATGTAACTCAACATGGCTCAGTTGAAATCACCAGCTGAGGAACTTTATAGCCTGGCAAAGATCCAAACCAAGTGTCTCAGAGTATACAGAGCCTTTATACATTAATAACATAAACTTGCGTTTCAATTTAAATCCTAATACGGGTTTGTATTAAACTCTTTCACTCACATTAATAGAGGTGTTATGTTTTTTTCAGGCATGACAAATAGCTGCTGCTCTTTTGTATTCGCTTGAAAGCACTGAAGCTTTACCCAGTTTAATTACAAAGTTGCTGTTGTTAGTTTATGCCCGTACATTTCAATGGAGGCATGTTACAGGATTTGCTTTTGTACTAGCCCAGTCCTGTCTCACTGGATCTCATTTCAACAGACGTGTAGGGTGTAGTGGCTTACAGTCAACTGCTATGTGTAAATGCATGTGAAATTAATAAGGTCTCCTGAGCTTGCCATTGTTTTGAAGGGATGATCAGACCTGTATGAAGGGGTGGCCTACTGTAAAAGGGGAAAAGGTTTAAAAATACATATTTTATTTATTGTGGATTTTACTTCATCAGTTCTGAAATTGTTAATATTCTTCAGGAAACTAAGTGATGTCATTTCCTTTCTACAGGCAAGTTACATAAACGCTGGAATACAGCCACTTCAAACAGCCTTCAAACAGATGGCTGTGTGTATAAATGCCAGAAAATGAGAGCAGCCACTTGCAGTAAAAAATGTTACCCCACACATGGTATAATGTTTATTTTATAATCTCTCTCGTGGATTTACATGGATCATTCTTCTAATTTTTCCAGGCACAAATCCCATAGGAAGTGGCTCTAGAATACCAAAGTAAAATAAATTAAAATTATATAAACAAAATAACTTGAGAAGAACAAAGCTTGATGTCTCAGTAGATATTAGCCACAACAGACAGAATACCAACAGATATCAATATCAGTATCAAATGCTTCATTTCTTTGGTTACTCCAGGACTGAACTTTGAGTAGTAAACCAGTGAGGCTTAAAAAAAAAACAAGTCAGTTTAAAAGTTTGGTGAGGAACTTCAGCTGGAGGTTTGATAGCTGAATCCCTTGAACACAAGCTCACTTTTACTGTAAGAAACCAAAACCCATCCATAAGGCAATGAGCTAAGGCTAGATCCTGTACTCTGCCATATAGTAAGGAGGAGCAAACAGAGCAACTTGGTCCTTAGAAACACAGCTGTGACCATTGTGTGACTAACCTTCCCCAAAAAGCTCAGGCACAGGATTGTGAGCAGCTGGGAACCACAGTGGTAAACATCAGAAAGGGGAAAGAAGACAGCACAAAGGACATGATCATCCTATAGGACACACTGCCACCCACCCCAATAGAACTACTGACAGTGCAACTGCTGGAAGTAATGCTGCTCCTGCCTGTGTTTCACATGTTCCTCCTCCCATTTTGCCATGGTGGGATGAAAAGCAGCAGATCAGCTGGAGCACTACTCTTACAATGTGATTAAAAGATTCAAAGATGCCCTGAAGGGATAGGGTTAACATGAAAAGATCGAAGATTCCACCTCTGGGCACTACAAAATCTAACAATGCTTCCAGAATCAAAATCTTTTTGCTTTTAAAAAAAACATTAAAAGAGTCATTGGGATTTTTTTTTTTTAAGTAATATGACATTGTTCTGACTCTGTTAAAATCCAACACAATGGGAGAAGTCCTTACTTCAAAAGGAGGGTCAGAAGACCAAAGCACAGCACTTCTGAAATTTCTATCCAGGCAGTTTTGAGGCCATGTCCTTTCTTGCTGACGTTACAGGCAGAAATATTGCCGTGGCTCCAGAACTGTGGCTCCACTGTCATTCGTCTGCCATGTGAAAATCCAGCTCTTGAATCCGACAGACTGGCTTCCCTCAGGTGGGAAAAATCAGTGACAAAGGGGTCTGGGAATATATCTGCAGTTTATCTTGATTTACTCATACCCTGCAGCCGGGTAAGAGAAGCAACCACAAACTATTGCAGGCAATTTCCTTTTTCAAGTTTCCACTCATACAGCAGGGTCATATTCCCAGGAAGCTCTTCTGTCCCAGGAATATCTTCCAAACACAGGGAATAAAGTAAAAAGGAAAGTTTATGCTGGATGCTGCACCTTATTTCAAAGACCTTTGCATAACAAAAAAATACAGCATTTCTTCAGAGTTGCTGGGGGCACTGCCGTTTGAATTCCTGGTAGTAATGATAACAAATAAATCATGATATTGCATGTAAGATATTAAGCTTGTTGGACAAGGGTCAGTGAGGTTTCCAGAGGGCTGTGATTGAAGGCAGATATGTTTCACTGTCCCTCCCTGGTCTCTCTTCCCCAGCTACTACAACACCTCAAAGCTCAGACTTTTTTTCTGGGATGCTTTACTCTGTTGTAGAGATTGAAAAAAAGTAGCATTGATAACGTCAGACGCCACTCCACAGATCCCTGGGGGCACCACATGGGCAGCAGTCCTGGCTGCAAGTGAATGAAAGGCATGTTGCCTGCTGGGGCATAGCAGTGAGAGAGCAGCCTACCTCCAGACCTTTCCCTCTCCACGCTTCTCAAGAGATGCCATGCACACAGCAGCAACCTGCTCTGGAAGAAACCATGCAGGAGACTGGAAATAAGGACACAGTGGGGACAGGCAGTGTAAGTCAGAAGAGGGTCAAGCCAAGACAAGAAGTGCAAGATAAGGTGTATGACTGGCATTGTAGAGGTCTCAGCAATATGAACTGTAAATAACTTCAGTATCACTTGATAGCACTTCTGTGTGATGAGGTTATTGTCTGTTACTACTGCAATGGTTACAGCCTTGCTTGCCTGTGAAGACAGTATTTGTGAGATTCTGTGTAACAGTGCCTCAGCTCTCAAGGCCTGCCATGCAATTCAGTTCTTGATTCAAACGCTAGGATAACAAAGACGACTCTACGCTATATAGCAGTAAATGGCATCAACCTTACTTTTAAAGGTAACAAGCCATTTTTAATGCCTCAGTATCACATTTTTCTTCTTTGCACTACATCCACACAGAAAAAGAGCTATCCTTGAGTACAGATACATCAAGAAAATAAAGTCCCAAACCTTAGATTTCATTCTTCTTATGGGGCATAAAATGCTGTTCAAAAGTCCATAAATATTATATTGGCCTGTAACACCCAGTTGTATGAAAGAAGCTGCACAGGAACAAAGTGTCCTTTTAATTCTGTGCAGCAGTGCTCAAAGCTAGCAGCATGGCATAAAGACTCTGCACAGCTCAGTTCCATACTCAGAGAAGTACCAGAGTAAATAAGAGGAAGAGAGGGAGTGTAGAGGTTACACAGGATCTTCCACCCTCCTCTAGTTCTGTGTAATAGTCTGGTCTGGGTCTACCTCTGGAGCAGAAAACCCAGAGCTATCGCTTGCTGTGCTGACAAAGCCAAAATTTAATCTGAGTCATTCAGGCATTTTGCCTTATCATTCAACACTGCAAGGAGGAGGTCTGCTCACTCTGGTTTTGTTCTGAGCTTGCTATGCAACAGGAATGAGGAGTCACTTGGAGAAGGTACAAGCAGGTACTGGAAAATGGTACCACATTTGTTTCTCTCATCTCCAGCACTGTCTTTTTAGGGATGGCAATTGACCCTCACAGCCAATGCACCAGAGACACAGAAATCTACTGCAGTGAAACCGTGAGTCAGAACTCCTTGATACAACTTGAACTATTAAAGAGCCAAGAATCAATACACTCCACCAAGGAAACAGAACCAAATGTACCAGCCATTGCTGCCATCAAACCACTACTTTTTTACTAGTATTACAAGTTCTTTACTTAAGGTCTTGTGACTGTTTGGAATGTCAAACCTCCCCATTCAGGATGTTTCTCTCCTCTCTGTTGTACATATTTGATTGCAAAAGAACAGTTTAAAGATCCTATTACCTTAAGGTAGAATTGTGTCCTCAAATGTTTTATGCTTCTCTTGGGCTCTGCTGCCCAAACTCCACCAAATAGTCTAATAAGTTCCATATGCCCTTTATTTTTTTTGAAGAACACATTTTCAAAGTAGCAAATGTTTTGACGGATTGGCTCTCGGAGAGCCTGAATGATGTTATACACATCGTTTAGCATTCCACAAGGCTCCCACTGTTAAATTCTGGGAATGTGGCCAGAATGACCTACCTAATGCCGAGCTAACTAGCTTAAAAAAAAAAAAAAAAAAAAAAGAAGAAGAATTCTTAACCATTGTGCTGCTCTAAAGCCTATTTGGCATTTGAATATGTACTTGCTGCCCTGATAGTGTGTATTTGAGGTATGTGGGAATTAGACTGACATGGAACCAGCCTCACAGAAAGAATGTTTTGCATAAAAATAAAGATACATTTTGAAATTAGCTCACACACTTCATCTAAAGCAGAAACTGGGGCCCCCATCTTGCAAGAAGTTAAACACAACCTGAGAAGTTGAGCCTCCCATACACATCAAGTTCAAAGGAACACAAACATCTCTAACTCTTATCTAGGAAACAAACTAATTCATTACAGAGCTTGACACTTCATTCAGAGCATGTCAGAATTATTTAAGAGAATGCAGCGAATATAAATGCCTGTAATTCAGCTATACATTATGAGTGCATCCAGGAATGGAAGAGAAGTGCTCACACATTTATTTTGGTTAAGGAAATTCCAGAATCAAAATCACAGAATCAGTATGGTTGGAAAGGACCTTTAAGAGCATCGAGTCCAACCAGTATCTAACTCCACCAGGCCAATTCTGCACCATATACCTTAGCACCCCAACTGGATGGCTTTTAAATACATCCAGGGATGGTGATTCAACCACTTCCCTGGGAAGCCTGTTCCAGCCCTTGATCACACTTTCAGAGAAGAGGTTTTTCCTAATGTCGGACCTAAACCACTCCTGGTGTAACTTTATACCAATTCCTCTTGTGCTGTCAGCTGGGGCATGTAAGAAGAGGCCACAACCCACTTCCCTACAACCTCCTTTCAGGTAGCTGTAGAGGGTGATAAGGTCTCCCCTCAGCCTCCTCTTCTTCAGGCTACACAACCCCAGTTCCCTCAGACACTCCTCGTAACACTTATCCTCCAGACCCTTTACCAGCTTTGTTGCCCTTCTCTTCACCCTCTCCAGAACCTCAATGTCCTTCTTGTCCTGTGGTGCCCCAAACTGAACCCAGCACTCAAGATGAGGCCTCACCAGTGCTGAGCACAGTGGGACCATCACTTCCCCACTCTGCTGACTGCACTGCTCCTAATCCAAGCCAGGATGCCATTGGCCTTCTTGGCCACCTGGATACACTGCTGGCTCGTGTTCAGCTGGCTGTCAGCCAAGACCACCAGGTCCCTTTCTGCCCAGCAGCTTTCCAGCCACTGCTCCCCAAGTCTGGAGCTTTGCCTGGGGTTGCTGGGCCCCAAGTGCAGGACTTGGCACTTGGCCTTGTTCAAGCTCATTCAGCTGACCACGGCCCATTGGTCCAGCCTGCCCAGGTCCCTCTGAAGGGCTCCTGACCCTCCAGCAGATCAACACACCCACCCAACCTGGTGTTGTCTGCAGATGGACTGAGGGTACTTTCAGTCTCCTCACCCAGATCATTGAAGAAGATGGTTCTAATACTTTTTTAATACCCCAGGTTTGATTTTTCCATCGCCTTTTTCTAGTGACCATTTGTTACCTCTCTCTGCATATGCTGCTCTTAGGTCAGAACATTCTGGAAAGCAGGTGCAGTTCTGTTAATTCCTTTACATGTTAAAGACAAGACCCTTGAGCAAACTGAGAAACTAATGATCCATTTAATACTGCAGCCTCTGATCCCCCATGCTAAAAACCAAATGTTGCTCACTTCTTCTGACAGAAAAAAATAGAGAAAGGAATGACATTGGAGGTTTTGTTATGTTTTGTTTGTTTGTTTTTGTAGGAGAGACTTCCTGACCTAGCATACTCTTTCTGGATATATAACTCACATAAAATTCAATATTTAACACTAGACCAAAGACAGAAGAGAGAAAAGATATATGTTTGGGAGTTGGAGTTATTAGACATGTTTAGTAGCTGATGTGGAAACCACTTATGCAATTACCATAAGCCATATGTGGCATAATTTCTTACATTCAAGCCAATTAGACTGCAAATACAAAAAAGAATGAAGTGTATGCGTAACTTTGTGTGACCATATGTGTGTGTGTAAAAGCCGCTGTCTAATGAAGGAATACGTGTACCTACAATAGTAATCAGGATTTCCAAACCTGTGCCTATGTCACAACACTGTATTAGTGTCATACACCTAGGCTTACTTATTCAAGATTTCTGCTGAAATAATGCTTGGGCCAACAAAATGTGTTTTAGGGAGGAAATAATACCTTGAAGACTGAATGGCTTTGCACAGAATCATTGGGTATTTTATGTGCTGACCTTGATACCACCATACTCCACTTTGAATGCAGGCTATAGATTTCTGTTGTCACCATCAACTATGCTGACCTGTTACCTCAGAGGCTGGAATACTGCTGGCTGTATTTGTCACAAAGATGAAGGAGAACTGGAAAAAAAACCCGAGACCTTTGCAAGCTCTTAGCTGTCTGTAATGACAAATACAACATGTGTGTGAAGAATAAGACACTGGCTCTGGACAAAGAGTAGTGGGGGATATATTTGTGTTCAAGTACAAAGGTATAAATGTGATGTTGAAACCACATATTTGAATATACACAACAGCAACAAACTGGAGGAAGCAGAATAAGGAAATCTAGTAAATTTACTGTCCAGTAGCTTTTGTTTTGTCTTATTTACATTCTGCATACTACCGTGCAGTGCTTTATACAGTTTACTATGTGTCTATAAAGGAAAAAGTAAAGTATCTGTTAGAAGATGAAGTCTTCAGCAGCAATGCCAATTTAAGATGCTCTTGTCCTTCCCACCCATTACTCATTCCCACCCTGTGCCACTCTTCTTAGTCGTGCTGGCACAGCTGTTTGTACAGCAATACCATAAGGCACTGTGAACTGGCTTATAAGCAGATCGCGTTTTTAGACATACACTCTCAAAAACTGTTTTCTGAAGCTGGCAATCTTCTTAGTCTGAGTCATCAAAAGCTGCACAAACTGTTGTGTTGGGACATCTGAAGGAGTGATGCATTAATTGGTATAACTAGTAGAATTGACAGTCTTCTGAAATCACAGCCTGCTTTGTATGTGTATTAGATGTTTGTTCTCCTAAGAAACTGATAAGTATTTCTTATTTGACAACTGTCCGGGAGTTACTGAACTGACATATAAAAGTTCCCTGTATATGCAACTCCCTGAGGTTTTACTGTCATGCAGTGCTTTCTAAAAAGTCTTGAGAAGACCCAATTACAGCTCCTGTTGCAGGAGAGATCTAGACTTTAGAAAGAATACCTCTTCTGTACCATTGATGCCCAAGGGGACCAATATAGAACAAGTTTTGAAAAATCAAGAAATTAATGCAGGGAGCATTCAGGTATTAAATTTGGGGGTGGGGTGGAATAGTATCTGGTTGCTCCAACCCCATTAATCCAGTAAGTGATGTAACAGTCATTGGCAGTTGGTTCTGCAGCTCCTGCTGCCATTACTACTTCAAACCTACTTTACTTAAAAAGTATTAAGGTGTGACTTTGAAATTATTATTTTATTTGTTCTGTACTTGGTTAGAATACTTGTTTTCAAAAGAAAAAGAAAACATCAGTATTATACTTCCTCTTATCCAAATGGTGATGTATTTCCAAATTGATTTGATTTATGAAGTCCTAGTGATAGGCATAGAGAAGAGAAGCACCATCACATGGGTTTTTTTTATCTCAGCTGTCAACTCACCCATATACAGCAATAAGCGTTTTCAGATGATACTTTAACAGGCAACTTTCTGTGAAGAGATCAAAATCAAGTTATTATCACGTAAGTACAGGAAAGACTTAGAAACTTTCAACATTTAGAAATGTTTCAGCATTTTCAGATATTGAGTTATGCCAGGGGAGGTTTATGTTCGACATCAGGAAAAACCTTTTCACCAAAAGGGTGATCAAGGGCTGGGACAGGCTTCCCAGGGAAGTGGTTGAA
>NW_008585643.1:0-2210 GCF_000691845.1 Merops nubicus | reverse complement strand
GGGACCTGCTGCTGCTGCCAGCTGGGTGCTCCATGTGTCTGGGCTCTGTCCCCTGGGGCCCCACAGACCTGAACCCTCATCTCCCATATCCCCCACAGACCTGCAGCCCCAGCCCCTGGCTCACCCATTCACCTGGGTCCCTGCTCCCTGGATTCCTCACATACCCTGCTGCCTCCACCCTGTGAGTCTGCCCCAGCTTCCCCATGTTTCAGCTTCCCGATAATCCTGGGGTCGCATTGCTCAGGTCCCCAAAGCTCTGCACAAGCACAGGGCTCCCCAGTCCCTGGGACTTCACTTCACACTCCCTCTCCTCCACATCCTTTAGCCCCTTGGTCACCCAAAACCCCCAGTCCTCTCACACCCCACTGTAAGCCCCCCATTGGCTTTCCCAGGGACCTGGGAGTCTCCACCCCCTGTGCCCCCTACAGCCCCCCAGCTCCAGCTCCTGCAGCCCCAGCCCTGCTTCTCAGGCTGACCCCAAACTGGTCCCCCCACTGTGGGCTGACACAGGAGCCCTCAGCCCAGACTCCCCCTTACTCCATGCCCTCTGCCGCACAGGTTCGCTGGAAGAGGATCCTGGTCACCGGGGCTGCTGGGGGAGAGAGGCTCCGGCGGGGTGCGCCCCCCCCCCCCCCCCCCGCCCCCCCGCCATAACACAACAGCCCGGCTCTGCGCCGCAGCGAGGGGCAGCGCGGAATCTGGATCGGGTCATCGAGAGCCCACTGGGGGAGAGTGGCTCGGTGGGTCTGCCCCCCTCCCCACCTCACCCTGCTGTCTCCGGGGCTTGTTTTCCGTTGCCTGCGGTTTGTTCCAGTGACTCAGGCAGCGAAAGCAAGTCTGGGAGGCTGCGGAGCCACTGCTGGGAGAGCTGCATGATGGACAGTGGGGCTCGGGGGGGTGGGGAGGTGAGGGATGGGAGAAGAGGGATGGGGGGAGCAGCCAAGGCTGTTGGGCTCTACGGAGCTTGGACTCCCCACGACAGTGTTTAAGGTAGCTAAAGGGACAAGGTGGGGGAAGACAAACTTTTTAAAGGCCTGTTATATTCAAACAGGATTGGTGGTGGAGTACCGTGGGCTCTGCTCGTTACTCCACTTGGCAGCATCTGATTTCTGTCCCTGATGGAGGTGGGCAGTAGGGGTGGAGCACTCAGAGCCCAGCTCAGCAGCCATGGGGATCACTGTTTCCTGAACCCTTTGGATACCCCCAGCCAGGAGAAGCCACCAGTCTCACCGGGCTGTGACACCCCAAGGCACCCCAGCTGAGTGTTGTTACCTGTGGCTTGTGGCTTTTTCTTATGCAGGGCACATTTCAGTGCAGTGTAAATAATATCCATGGGTCTGGCATGACTGTATCCTGATTTCCATTGGATTCACGTCTAGCAATGACCACTTTCAAGAAATTCAGCTAAGTCCAGCACGAACGCTCATCTTTTTACTAGACATCAATGAAACACAACAGGAGAGATCATGGGCAGATGGGCAGCTTGACTGTATGGCACTGGAGTCGTGGAGCAGAGCTAGTGTCTGCTGTTGGCACACTGCCTGGCTGCCTCAAGCTGTGGGGTGCCAGAGGAGGGCTGACTCTTGGCCAGGGGGACAGAGCCATCCTCAATCTCTGAGCCATATCCACCATCACCTTGCAGCTGTACGTAGCAGCTGGAGCCACAGCTGATGGGGAAAAACCTGGCCAGATGTACCTTTTGAGAGCTAATATCACCCCAGACCCTTTCCTTGTTACAAGTCTCTCTCCAAAGTCACCCTCTTGTCTTTACAACACCCAGGGCTGCCCAGGGCAAGCTTTCAGAGATGGGGCCGTGCAGGTTTGGGCAGGTGTTGGGGATCACCTACAGGTCCTAATAAGTATGGGCAAGAGATCTGGACAAGTCTGGGGAACCCCATCGTAATTGCAGGCTTAACCCTCTCTGAAGCAGGTACTGTCCAGAATGGCATGGAGAAGCCAGGGAGGTGGCAGAGCTGTGGTATGTCCTGATGCCACCAACCACTGGAGATGCACTTAGCCACCCTGGCACTCTGTGCACTGCAAAGGATCCCATCACCGGTGTCCCAGAGCTGGAGGGACATGGTGGCGACCCTGCTGACCTACCCCAGGACTGCGGGAGCTGCAAGAGAGGCCCGGGATGTGCTGGGGAAGGGGCAGGCAGTGTGGGTGGCTGGGAGGGACAGGGGCGGGCCGGGGCCGGGGCCGTGCGG
>NW_008585642.1:0-6502 GCF_000691845.1 Merops nubicus | reverse complement strand
GGCGCGGAGGCCGAGATCGGGAGAGGGGCAGGGGAATGAAGGGCCTGCGGAGGAGGGACGTGCCTCCCCGACGTGAGGGACCAACCTCACCGCCCCCTTCCCGCGCTCCTGGTGGTGTCTCAAGTCCTGCTGGAAAGCAACGTGCATTAAAAACTGAAAATCTAAAGAAAAGACCCTTAGCAAAACACGGGACTTCATTGTGCACAAACACTTCCCCTCAGAGGAAGCCCCACTGCAGGCCCTAAAATGAAGGAAACAGTTTGACCCACCCGTATTTCACCCAGCTCCAACCCTGTCACGGGCTCCCCACCCTCTTGGTTTTCCCTCTTGCACACTTCTTCAGCTCAATCTTCTAAACGTGATTCACAGGCCATCTATTTACTCCTATTCATTTAATGTGGTGCTTTCACCTGTGTATCCTGGATAACTTCAGCTGACATTGCTTCCTCCTTGTGGCAAAAAAAAAAAAGTAAATATTTGTGGCCCAACAGTAAACATACTTTTCATAATATTTGCTGCAGCTGTGGCATACAGCGAGCATGGTGCAGCTTAGCAAGAAGTATTGAGTGTTTGAGGTATTCTAGTGTAAGAAGTACTGAGTGCAGAAATCACCTAAGCAGGGAAACAACTCCCACCCTACTCTATGACAAAGCAATTCCTTAAAATGGTGACTTCTTTTAGAACCTGCTGCTTTTTCTTTTTATTTTTCCTGAGAAATTAGGCTCTGATCCTTCAGGCAAATACAGCCAGTCCTCTGTGGCTGGCTGATCAACCAAAATCAGGGAGGTTCTCTCCATCTGTGGTCAGTTACTGAAACAGGTGTTGAAGGTTATCATTAGATATTACCCTAAATAAAATCACTAAAACATATTTTGACTGATTCTAAAAAGCCAGTTGTTCATGCAAGACATTATTCCCAGTTTGATAAGCCAGGTCAAGAAAGACTACTTTAACACAGAGATTTCTGAGGAGGAACTGCAGAGACCTTTGTTGGGAGTGTGCTTCGTATTGTCATGCTTTACATGATTTTATTGTCAGTAGCAGATACTTCATGTATGGAAAGAGTAGAAAGATGATATCATATGGATGCAATTTTAACATTTTTCTCACGTGAATGCAAAGAAGCATTTCTTGGTGAAAAACTCATTCAAAAATATGTAACAGCTTTAGTCTGTTTGGCTTGATTGTAAATTCTGCTAGACTCTATGAATAGTTGTTAGATGAGCTCAGATATCAGAATCCAGCAGTCAACAGTTAAACACAACAGCTAACAAACATTTGTGTCCTGCAGTTGAGTTTGTAGATGATGTGTGTATACATTACAGCCATCTGATTTATAAGAGAAAGCAGACAGAGTGAAGACAAACGCTCTTGCTGTCCAAGACAACTTTTATTAAGGGACAAAGAACCAATCCTATCGTCATTCATGAACTACCAACATTTGTCTTCTTTGAATTGTGAAGAAAATTTCAATATCATATAAATTAGATGGAACATGAGATTATTTGGAAATACTGACAAGTAAGATACATCCTATTTATCAAATCCGAACTGGAGCGTAATGTGCTCTGAAGAAAGTTTGGAAATTGCACATGAACATAGAATGGCAGAGACTTTAATGGATAAGAAGTAGAAGCCAGATAACAAGGTGATAAATATGGTAATGAAGTCTGGACAGAGTAAGTTTTGCAACAGCTGTTCCTATTCCTTTGAAATTTCATTTCTTGCCATTGTAGGTACAATATTCCAGTAGCAGAATTTTCAGTAGAAATTCTGCCTAAGATGATTTCTTTAGGCTAGCATTTTCAAAGGAAATCAAAGGAGTTAAACACACAAATAACACTAAAATTCAAAGAACCTGTCTTAATTTCTTTCTTAATGCCTTTATAATGGACACATGGGTTGCTGTGAACAACTTATATCAAAAGTACAATTAACACCAAGCACAAAGCCAAACAAGGGGTGTGTCTGCAAGCAAGACATGAGTATGGAGTCCTGAAAAAGGAAACCATAACACTGAGATTAAAAAATATGGAACACCTCATTACCTGTCTTTAATACAGTCCAAATGACATCTCTAAACATGCAAGCAAAGGCATTCTCTATCTGTTAAATTATGTGTAATCCTAAATCTGTTTGGATTTTTGTGATGTTTTATTTCTCCAGAGCGGGTTTGTATTTTTAAAATTAGATTATGCTGTTTTATTTGTGTTGATTGTTTTCCTACTCCTCAGATTCTCCTGTTGAGGTCAAGTAGGTTAGTTTGCAGAAACTATTTAACATGAATAGATATGAACTTAGTCCTAAGAGTTTAGTTCTGTTCTCACTAAAGTTTATGGAAATTTTATCCCCAAGTCTAGGTCTTACTTTGTCAGAAGGTTACTTGAGTGAGCAAGAATTGGTTACATATTTTTGTTTCTGGTGATTTTTACTGTTAGCTTAGTCCTAGACTTCAGCACGTCCTAGAAATTATGTGCCAAAGTATTCACCCTGCATATAGGGAATTAGTAGCATAAACTTCATTTTGAATAGTATGTGACTTAATTTTGCATAGGTTTTGTCACCATTTTTTTTTCTTTTCTACTTGTACTATTTCATCCACAGATACTTTTAATGTAGTTACACATTTTTTTTTCTCTGAAGGCATTTTAGGAGTTTAAGTTCTCGAGTCTTTATGGGCTCTTTTGCATTGTAATAGGCAAAACTGGAATTTTCAGTCTTACCTGTAGCATATTGCCTGCAGTAAGTGTAAGGAAATAAGGAACATGCTCAGAAGCAAATAGAGTGGGCCAGAGTTGACTTCTTAGGGTCAGTCAGCTTCCTGAAATTTTCAGAAGTACCATACAGTGTCCATTAGGCTGAAAATGCAACGTACATTGAGGTCTCTCACAACCCCCTCTTTGTATTTTGCCAGCCACAATGCTGAAGCCACATGCCAATTCACTGACCCAGTGCTAAAAAATAAAAGCAGAAAAAGAAAATTCAAATCCATCAAATCAAAGCTGCCATTGCCATGTGCACATAGCAGTTGATGGCAGAGGCCTCCACCCTGCTGGCAGGCAATGAGCTGTTTTGTACCATTTGGATTTTGTCGGTGCACCTATTGCCTCCATGCAGAAGTTCTGTATGGTGAATGTATCTCACCAGTGTTTCTCAGGTGAAAACATGATCATATACTTCAAGGAGTAGCATTGTGTAGGTGATTGAGTGTTACAATAGGTACTTACAGGTATCCAAATTACTATCTTTTGTTAGAGAGTGAAAAAGCTATAAAGTTGTCTTGTAGTCATCACAGGGATGCAAAACATTAATCGTAAAATGGAAAATAGTCAAAATACAAGATTGTACACATTTTTTAAGGCAAAAAATGACCAAGTTTTGTTCTATGTAGCATTTCAATAACAAAAGAAAATCAAAAACCTGTCAACCAACCCTAAGACTGGACTGGAAGCAAAAGCGTGTCAGGAGGAATAGTCTGTTAGAACTTGAGAAAACAGATGTTGGGATTGTCATGTTGCCAGTCGTTCAGTGCTCAGGGTGTAAGTGAGCATATTAGATGTTGCAGCCTGTAATCTTGATTTTAATCAGCCTGTAATGAAAAACTAGTCTGACCACTACTCTAATTTAGCCAAAAACATTGATCCTTCTTGATGCATGAGAGCGGTTTTGGATGTGACTCTTTAGCACTGACTATGTCTACTACTCAAAGGCCACTTGTGCTCTGCTTTAGGTTTGCCACGTGTTGTTATCCTTGGCATTATATCCTAGAAATAACTCTGTCTTACAGTGTAACAAGTCACCTAATCCATCCCCTATTGTCCTTACAGGTATAGTGAGATAACAACACCAAATAGCTTCAACATGTGCATGGACACATAGAGGAAAAAAGCTACATATATATTCTACCATTCTTTAAAATTAATAGGACTAGGTGAATACAAAATTCCAACAGAGAGAGTGGTGCACCCCACATTCTGCAAGAGATGTAAACTCACCTCAAGGAATAGAGTGAACAAACGTTCAGCTTTCAATTTTATCCCATCCTTGTACCTGGGTGCATTATCATCTCTCTTCTGTCTTCTGTGCTTTGTTTTGCAGTTAGGAGTATTGCCATTTAAAGTGATTTTATTATACTTGAGTGTCAGCATTTATCCTTGAAATAGAGATATAACTTGTAGCTCTTACAGTTATTTGTTTGTGCTGCATGCAGGGAGCATGGCATGGGTTTATATTCAGTATATCTGGAGAGTATTTTTCTACCATAGTGCCTGGCATTGTTGTCTTTTTGGTTGACAAATGTTTTTAACAAGGACTTAGAATCACAAGATACCATTATTTGTGAAAGGAACCAGCTCACCCAGTCACTGCAGTCTTTCCTAGTTATTACACTCCTGGTTGTAAGCAATATACACAATATGTATCTGTTGCATGGATCAAAAATTTGGGGTGCCATGAGCACGTATCCTTCAGTTTTAGATCTGAAAATATGTCTTTTTTCAACAAGAAGACCATTCCTCAAAATACAACAAAGTATATAAACCCTAGTAGATACTCAAATCACTGATATCAAAAGGAGTTAAATACATGGCTTTTCCTCCTACCATTTGACACTGCTACCAAAATGAAGTCAAGTTTGGTAACAATGGAGACAAAATGCTAGATGGCTAACATGGTTTAGGTCTTTATTGTCTAGTTCTATTCACAGACAGTTTAGTGAAATAAGGGAAGTATCTTTCCTCTGACTCCTCCCTTTGCCAAATTTAGCAATGAGAATCTTCATAAAAACAAGTCCAGGAAAGCAACTACAAGGTAAAGAGCGTATAATTTAAAATGGAGCATTTGATAAAAAGGGATCTGTGACTCTTTTCAATATTTTAATTTCTGGTTGGAAAGGCTTTACCTGACACATCAGCTTTAGAGAAGTGACATTAGCTAGATGCAAATGTATTTTCTGCACTTGTATTAAAAAAACTAGTCTACAGGCATGCAAAAGCTTGTCCAAAATTTTCAATAACCAAAATTTTTGAAGAATCTGATCTTTTTTTCCTCAATGTGCTAAAGCTGTCCAATAACACTAGCTGCACTGAGGCAGACCAAAGGATCACCGAGCTTGGTTCTGACAGTGGCCAAAACCAGATGCTCTGGGGCAAGTACAAGAGGGCAAGTGTGCTGTGATATTCCTCTCCTAGGCCATGAAGATTCAAAGGTCAGAGTATTCCTGATCCAACAATTGTGTCATTGTCTTTGATGGATTTCTCACCCCTGAATTTCTGTTCAACTGTTTTTGAACCCATCTATGTTTTTGAGCATCTACAAATCTGGTATCTATTCTAAGGCCAAAAACCAGTGGTTTTGTACATAAATAGTGAGGTCATGGTCCTTAATTTTCATTAATTCCCAAACTGTGATAACTATATTGTAATGGTCAGATTTTCAAGATGTCCATACTTGTAGTAAATATTCGAATTACCAGTAACATTTGGGGCTATTAGCTTCCAGAGACATAAAATGCAAATACAACTTCATCATTTGTGGAAAGCAAGTGTGAGCAGAATTTGAGCAGAGCCAAGACTAAGTATTTGTTTTCATACAGCAAACACATTCAGAAATCCCTGGCAGTATTATTTTCATCTCGAATGTTTCTTCTCTTTGTTTTAGTTTCTTGGGGTATTTTTAAATCCAAATATTGTAATCCTAGACTACATACTCTTGGGAAGGACCATGGTGGACTAATTATGATCTCAGGATTCTACTGCAATAGAAGTCTATAAACCAGTGATGCCTGTGTCTCTTTTCATGTGTGTCTGCTGTGGCATTTACATACCTGAATAACCCTTGGAACAATTCATCCACAAGAGATATATTCTCCTACATTTGTATGTGTAAAGTAAAATCAAGGTACTGCAATAAGCCTTAAATATGCCTATCATGAATCACTCTAGGATGTTCTCTGCAACAAGAAATAGTGTCTGAACACGTACCTACTAACTGAAGACACAAAAATTCTGCCAGATACCTTTCCAAGGTGTTTGTCACTTCGCTGTTGCATATTTTGATTGGCTTGAAGTTAGGGCTGTAAATACTGCAGACCCATCTGTTGCAGGCAGCACTCCGAGAGAGGAGAGCTGCTTCCCAGTGCTGTGCTGAGGGCGGCTGCGGGTGCGGGTGGGGCCCGGGCACCAGCTGAGCTCAGCCGTGACCTTAACCCCAAAGCTGCGGTTCAGAACCCAGAGCTGCTGGGCGTTTAACGGGCACGTTAACAGCGTCTGCTCGCACAGGTCTAACTGAGATGACCGCAGCTGGCCAGGAGTTAAGAGAAATACCTTCCAAGGGGGAGTTACGCGCTAAATTCTGAGCGGGTTTCGCTGTAAGGGTCTGAACCTCAGGGGTTTCGGAGCCCGGCGCCGGCTGTGCCGCGGGCGAGCGGTTCCTCAGCAGGGCGAGCGGTGCGTTCGGAGGGCGAGCGGTTCCTTTGCAGGGCGAGCAGTGCCCCCTCGCGCTC
>NW_008585641.1:377-958 GCF_000691845.1 Merops nubicus | reverse complement strand
TGAATGTTGGTGATTTTACTTTGTCTAGATCAAGCAGATATGTTATTGCCGCCTGATAAAATGTAGTTTGACTAGAGTCAAATTGTATTGAATGCGTTCCTATGCAGTCTCAGTGTTTATCAGGTGAAATGGGTGGGTGCACCTTTGTTACCCCACAAAGCTTGCATTTTGTATTGCTGGAGTTGTAGTTGGTATTGCGATGGTTCTTTTTCTCTTTTCTCTTTCAGATGGTCTCTTCCTGCGCAGAGAAAGGAGAACAGGCAGAAGGTCCCGTGTCTGTGTAAGGCTTGAGTTTCTGCCTGACTTTCAACTTGTCAAGTTAGAGATGGAAGACTTCACCGAGCTTAGACTTTTGGGGCAAAGTCACGGCTAACGGATGGAATGTTAAATCCCTGTGACCGGCTTTGCTGGTGCTCCTGTACTTGTCACAACTTGTACTCAATAAATAAAGTCAACAAAGCTTTTTCAGACAGAGCCAGCGGTAGTTAAATAAATATATCAAGAATAGGTGAGGGATGCGTTGCTGTGTTTTTTTGGAGTCCTGTGTCCTCCTTTGTACGGCCGTGCGCTTTTTTGGTGTG
>NW_008585641.1:0-248 GCF_000691845.1 Merops nubicus | reverse complement strand
CTTGGTCTCACTTTGTCCAGTCTCACTGTGTCTCATTGTGTCTCACTTGGTCTCGGTCTCATGGGGTCTCAGTAGGTCTTGGTCGGTCTCAGTAGGTCTCGGTCTCACGTTTGGTCTCAGTCTCACTTTATCTCACAGTGTCTCGGTGTCGCTCTGTCTGAGTCTCAGTGTCACTTTGTCTCAGGCTCACTTTGTCTCTCTTTGTTTCAATTTGTCTCTGCCTCACGTCGCCTAAGTCTCGCGCGGTC
>NW_008585640.1:0-737 GCF_000691845.1 Merops nubicus | reverse complement strand
GGTTCGCGTTCTGGGTCAAAACCGTTCACAAACATCGCCAAATCTAAGCGGAGAGGAAGCGCGAAGGCTCTGCTGTTGAGCAGGGATATTCTGGGAGAAACGCGAGAAATGACGGCAGAACACAAAGCGCAAATTACGTTATTTTAAAAGTTACTTAAGCCCCTGAGCCGAAAGGGGCAAGGAAGGAAAAAGGGTAAAAAGGAAGAAAATAGACAGACACCGATGGAAAAGTTACTGTAAATAAATATTTTTTTTTTTCAGATTAAAAATAAAAGCATGTCTAAAATAGGTACAATTACAAGATGACATCTGTTAACAAACTCTCTCTATACATTGCTATTTAGTAGTAGTAATAATAATATAATGATAATCACCTCTTTATAGGATGGCACCTTGATCCTTAAATATTGTCCAGTGTGTAAGGTCAGTGTGCAGAGGGTTAGGAGCGGAGAGGGCTGATTTTTCTTAAAGGGGCAGATCAGGGGAAGGCTGTGATGGTGCTGGGAGAGAGGAGGGGGGAGAGATAAGTGGTCTGAAGAAGAGGATAGGACAAAAAAAAAGAAAAAAAAAAAAACCACCACCCTGATGATGATGAATACATTGGAAAGTTTTTTTGGCCCTGGTGAGGGTGTCAGATTGAATGCTCTGTGCGCATGTGCGAAGGTGTCCAAACTGACAATGCTTGGGAGATGAAGATAGTGTGTAGCTGCTTCTGGGCTCAAGGAGGAGGAGAGGAA
>NW_008585639.1:0-19092 GCF_000691845.1 Merops nubicus | reverse complement strand
ATAATAATAATAATAATATAATAATAAAAACAAACAAACACCAAAACTCACAACCTGACTACTAAACAGAAAGGTGATAAAGAAAGTAATGAATTGTCAGTGGTGATAGTAGGAGTAGTATTTGCCAAAGACTTTTTAAGGAAGAGGCTCCAAAATGTGGACAATTGTTGAAGATATTTACGATTGAAAACATGAAGTAAAGAATCCTCACAAGCCACATACAGTATGTGGTACAGGGATATGTGCTTCTTCCTGCCTCTCCAACCAACCTCCCCCTCCCCAATGTACAGCAGTACCTGTCTTACAGTTCAGAATACTCCCACAAAGTTACTAACAAGGAATTATCCACCTAGAAAGCAAATCTCAAAACACCACAGAGAACAGACAAGAACCCATCTTTTTTAAAAGCTTCAATCAGTAGCAAAGGACTCAGCCCAAAACTGTTCTTCTAATAAGAATGCAGAGATTAAGTATAAACTATTAGCATTACATTCTGAGCATAAACTATGGATAATTTGTCATCAACACAAGCAGAAATTACATTGCCAGGAGCTGCATCCCTTAATGATGAGTTTTACTGCCTAAGCCAGCCCTGGATTCAGCTGCTAGATCTCTTCACTATACAGAAATGCAATTTGTGGTACTAGTAGTCAGTCTCAAATGAAAGCACGCTGCATGTGCAGTTATACTCAGGGAGTTTCTTTCATAGATATTTTCTGTTTAGGCTAGATTGTAACTTTCATAAGGCTGTTTCAGTTTCTCACAAACATCAGTGTGATTCTTCTGATCATCACATACTTAGCCAGACACTTCTGACCATGAAATTTTGGAATGCTGTTCAAGTATTTCCTCCAAAATACTACTTTGAAAAAATACTGATAGTCTATGGTTTTGTTAGCGCATAACATGCATATATTTCATCTAGAAAGGCTGAAAAATTCAGAATAGTTCATTTGGAAGATACTTACAACTATATCTCATGTCTTCACTTAGTCAGCTGTTCTATTGCCCATCAACCATTTCCCCACTACCACCTCCCCCTCTAGAAGGGAATTAGAAAAGGAAAGGAGACACATGGTTTGAAATTGAAACTGGTTTAAAAACATAATAATAAACCCCCAATATTAATACTAATACAAAGACAGAAAGGTGTCCTCAGCCCATGCAGTGGTTGTGAGCAGTGAGTGCCAGATGTCGAGCCCTCGAGCACCACAGCTCCAGCAATAGCGTGACAGTCACAGCAAATGGGCGAGTGGGCCTCAGGAGCAGGGTGGCAGGTGAGACCCTGCAGGCATGGCAGCCATCGAGGAGAAAGAGACTACCAAGCTTTCCAGTTTATAGGGAGCCTGACATTTGTGGTATGGAATAGTTCTGTCAGCCAGCGTGGGTCAGCTCTCTGGCTTTCATCACTCCAAGCTTTAGCACCTGGCTAACTCCAAACTGATAAAGACCTGGGTCACTATGGAGACCCACATACCATGGCTGGCCAATAATGAAAACAAAGTGTCTCATCAGCTTTGTTCTCACCAAACCAGATGCTGCAGTCTTCTCAAAGGTGCAGCTTTCCCAAACAGAAAATTGATTCCATGATCCAATCCCAGCAAAACCAGGACAAATGATCAACTAGTCCAACTGCCCAACTACAAGTTAGAGGATGTTACTAAGGGCATTCCACCTCTGTAGGAAGACTGTTTCAATGTCTGGCTCCCCTCTTGGTAAAGAAATGCTTCCTAATGTCAAGTCTGAACCTCCCCATTAATTCCGCATTAGTTTCTTCCCTGGTTTCTGTTTGTGGTGGTTGTGTTTGCATTGTAAGCAGAAGTGATAATCGATATACACAAGTTCCTGTTCAACCTTAGTTTGTTCTAACTTTATGAAGAAATTCTGTATTGACAGAATTTTTGGAGGAAGGTTCATAATTTTAGAAATAGTTTAGAGGAAAAAGATGTTGAAGACCTGGTGACAAAAGAACCCCCAAAATCCAAACCCAAATTACTTGGCCTTATGTTATAAGGATGCTAAGACTAAACAGTAGAAGCAATCATCTCTTATAGTGCAGATTACTGTAAATTCATCTAATACAAGTTAAGACTACTCAGATATGTTTTTGACGTCTACCAGTTTATGAATAGTGATTTTTTTCAGCTTCTTAATTTGTTAAAGTTGAATTAGAGTAATACACAAAGACTTAAATTTAAAATACTGTTGCACATCCCTTCTCTCTGCTATATTGCTGCTTGCAAAATGAAAGCCTCAACTGCAGGAGCATCTTTATAAAAAACAAATCTGCAGCTATGCTTATTACACCACAGGGGGAGCCAGAGAAAGGTGAAAGATGCTTTGCCTTGAATCAGAGGGGTCCTCAAGTGATCAAGAAGTTCATGTTTCAGCCGGGGGAAAAAAAAAAAAATAAAAAGAGACAAGGGCATAACCCATCAGATGTTTTTTTTTTTTTTTCAGCTATAATGCTTGCCCGCCTCTTCCTGCACTTTCTTGACAGAAGAGCTAGAAAAGGGAATCAGATCAGCCATACACCCTAGGTAAACCCAACAGGATGCAAGAGGCCATCTTAATTGCACTTTTAAAACCCACAGGAACCTCTTCTCTCTACCATGCCTAGAGAATGAAGGCACCTCCAGTCATGGAGATAAAAAGGATATTACTGTACAACCTTTTAGTAATACTGGCTCAGAACAACTATAAAGTTTACACTAAGATGCAGCCTTATAATTTAACCTGTCTGTAGTTATTCAGCGTTGTGGGGGCAGAACAGAAAACAAAGCTGTTCTTAGTGTACCTTGGATATAGTCTGTGTTTTATTACTGCATCAGAGGCTTCTGATTTGATTAAAGATTATGATGATGACCACAATCAAAAAATATTAGGTAAGTCTAGCCCAGAGCTCCAGCCCTTGGGGAGCAAATACATCCTGCTTTGTAGCCGAAGGTTCTGCCTCCAAAGTGTGTGGCAGCATTCAAGCCTCTGCTTGAAATCCAGGAATCCCGCTGTCTCTGAACTGGATCCAACAAACTGAGCACTGTAATGGATGTTCTCAGCTGCTGTTGATACATTTCAGATATATCAACTGATAAACTGATCCAAATAACCTTTGTTATAAGGCACTACTAAAATTACACAAATGGAATTGGCATGATGTCATATGGTAAAGAATATCCCTTTGGTCAGTTGGGGTCAGCTGTCCCAGGTGTGTTCTCCCCCAGCTTCTTGTGCACCCTCAGCCTACTTGCTTGTGGAGTGGAGCGAGAAGTAGAAAAGGCCTTGACTCTGTGTAAGCACTGCTCAGCAGTAACTAAAAAATCCTTGAATTATCAACACTGTTTCCAGCACAAATCCAAAACATAGCCCCATACTAGCTACGATGAAGAAAATAACCTCTACTCCAGCCAAACCCAGCACACTTCCATACACCTATATTACTACAAATATCAGAATCACGTTTATAGGAGCATTACAGAGAGACAAGTTTTGCAGTTCAGTCTCTACAGAACCATGATGTATTTTTTTAATCGTCTTTACATTTTAGCTGTAAGTTTTCCAAGGGTTTGGGTGTTTTTTTTAAAGACAAAAACTGAAGCCAACTTATTTAAGCATTGTATGTTGCACATCGATACAAAGTTTCCCTTACTCCTAGCAGAAAGAAAGTTGACCACTCTGATTTCATATACAAAGTCAATAACCAGTAAACTTTTCTAAATTAGGAAAAGATAAGTAAGCTTCTTTGTGATGTCACAAGTAGAAGGACCTTCTCTCTGGCTCACTCCAATAATTTTAGTCCAGTTAGACCCTGTGTCTTTTGTAACAGTTTGTTCCCATCCTGACCTGTAGAGAGTGGTTGCTGCTCTCTGGACACCATACACAAACTAAGCTTAACATTTCATCCCAATGAAACTAAAACCCAGCAAATCTTCCCTCTCTCTGAGAAGCCCCTGTCAGTAACTAAGTACCATCTTCAAGCTTCAGTTATCAAAGTATAATGGCATGTTTTCTTCACTTAGCTTTCATGAAGGAATACTTAAAAAATGATGCAACTCTCCATTAGCTACCTCAGCAAGCAGGGCAACTTTACGAATACTACCATTGCCAGAGGGGGAAAAAAAAAAAAAAAACACAAAGAAAAAACAAAAACACCCACAAAAACCTGCAAACAAAGAAAACAATGAAAAACCCAGAAAACCAAGAAAAACCTTCACAGTACATCAAGTAAATAGAAAAAAGCACATTACTGTATCTTTAAGATGACATGGGAAAAATTAAGTGAAAAGAATTAAATTTCTATCAGCAAAATTACGTTATTTGAGAAATCCAAACTGTGATCTGTGATATAAATATGTTTAATGACTAAAAATTTTACATCATTCCCTGAAAAGCCTTCTCTGAAGCTGAGAAAAGTCAAAAAAAGGCTTATCCAGGTATCACTTAATATGTTTTCTGAAGTGCTTCTCTCTCTAAATTTTTCTTACCTAAATGCAAGAAGAGAGCATGGTTTTCCACGTGTTCTCCTCGCAGCCTGTTTGCTTTTCCATTGTTAAAATAAACTAAGTAATGAAGTTCTCAGAGTTAAATGTGAAACACCAACAAATCAATGCACTTTCCTGTGTAGTTTTTGTTCTATGGCCCTAATCAGAACCTTCTCAGAACATTAGACTCAAGTCAAAACCATTACTAGTGCTTCGCTGGGTTGACAGACAGACCCAAATGTGGGATTCAAAACTAACTGTAGACATTTATTTTCCATGAGCCATTGGCATTTCCTACATCAGCCATTGTCTGCCTCAGGGAATTATACATATGATTTGTAATCTATCCCATCCCTTGTCCTGTTTGTTTGTTTTTTTTTTTTTGTTTTTGTGTGTGTTTTTTTTTTGTTTTTGTGTGTGTTTTTTTTTTGTTTTTGTGTGTGTTTTTTTTTTGTTTTGGTTTGGTTTATTTGTTTGTTGTGGGGGTTTTATTTGTTTGCCTTTTATTTTTTTTGTAAGGGAATACAGAGGGAAACACCAGGTAAAGATAACTCCTTTTGAAAACAAATGGTTCAGAAATTTCCATTCACATCCTAATTTACTGGAGTTGTTATGAGTTCTTAGATGATGAAGTGTGAATGACACCATTAATAATTCAGAGATTAGAAAGCTCAATTTTTGGCTATTATTTTTCTATTAATTAGTTGAGTTAAGTAAATGGAAAGGTATCTCCATGAAACCTCTTTTGTTTGCTTAATGAGTCATATCACAGGTATGTTTTCTAGAACACAAGAAAAAATTAAAAATATTTTTTAACAAAGAAAGTATTGTCATGGGTATTTCCCTATTGTATACAAGTTATGGGATGCATTATTCCCCTTGAAGTCCTTATCCTGGCAGTACGCTGTACAGAAGATTTTACTTACCTGTGTAAATGCATTTCTTGGTGCCACAGAGCCTGGCTCACTGCAGCCTAGTCAGGAACACACTCAATTGATCTAAAAGAATATGTGCTTTTAGTCAATCTGAGTCTCACTGAGGAGTCTAAGTTTGAAGCTGATACATAAACATTCCTTATGTTATAGATTCTTTTGCCCTCTTGAAAACTGCACATCCAGGTATTCATCATGTCTGCCTGTATGTGTGACACTGAAAAGACTCGGTATAAGATCTTGTAACCGGCTTCAGGCCTCAGCTCATGAAAGAGTTAAAGAAAGGATAATTAATTTATCTCAGAACATGCTTGCACTTATAGAATATAACTGGCAGGCAGTGTCTTTACAACTGTCTTTTCATAAGCCACAAGAGACAGCAGATAAAAAAACAAAAGATAAGATACTGTCATGTCTTAACCCAGCCAGCAACTAAGCACCACACAGCCACCTGCTCACTCACCAGCCCTAAGGGGATGGAGAGGAGAATCAGAACAAAAAAAAATTAAAACCTGAATGTTGAGATAAGAGCCATTTAAAAACTGAAATAAAAAAAAAAAAATTATTGTAATGAAAAGGAAGATAAAGTGAAATAAAACCCAAGAAAGACAAGTGATACACTGTAATTATTCAACAACTAAAAACATCGGTGCATCATCAACATTATTCTCATACTAAATCCAAAGCACAACACTGCACCAGCTGCTAGAAGAAAATGAACTCTATCTCAGCCAAAATCAGGACAGGTACACTGTCACAGGAAAAATTTTGCAGGTTTGCAAAGTTTTACAGGTTTGTGCTCATTCATTAATTGAAGCTTATTTCAGATTTAAATTTCTAGTAGCACTCACTGAACAGAACAGGTTCTTTAAATTATATTATAATTTAATCCCAGATCTTCACTGACACCTATTCCTGCCAAATGGCCTTTACAGGAGATCTCTGAAAGGTATGGTTAAAGTTTGCCTTAAGTATTTTATTCTATATAAAAAAGGTCTGAAATACTTTTGAGTTTAAAAGCATTTAATCCACCGCTTTTCAGCCACTTGAAGTTCCTTGCCAAGTAAGGTGTGATTTGTGAAAGAGGAAAAGTTAATTAG
Source organism: Merops nubicus (assembly GCF_000691845.1). Classification (NCBI taxonomy): domain Eukaryota; kingdom Metazoa; phylum Chordata; class Aves; order Coraciiformes; family Meropidae; genus Merops; species Merops nubicus. The sequence continues at coordinate 12,582 of NW_008585639.1, read as the reverse complement.
AGATTTCAGGGCATATTCATTATGAATTCCTACACTTAATTACTAGAGAGAAAAAAAGGCTGGATTATAGGAACAGGCTTTCTCTAGCCCAGAATTTTAGGTACTAAAGTTCGAAATAATTCAAAATAAGAATTTCCCAAACCCTGAGAAAAATGTTTAACTCTTATCCACTCAACTCTTCTGATTATATCCTTCTAGAAGGTCCCCAAACTGATGCCTAACAATATTTATGAAGGACTAGGTTTCTTCCTAGCAAATATTAGAAAATTTAGAGCCCAAGTCATTCTGCCACCAGTCATTACCAAGTCACCAAAACATGCAAAAGGCAAGCACTGAAAGGCAAGTAGTAGCTTATATAGCTTCTGGCTAGGAAGTTCAAAAGATCACTCTATCTGACTGACAGGAAAAAAAAATTAAAATACTGAATAAAATAGTGTTGTTTACCTAGCACCCACAGACTTATTCCATAGGATCTACAAATGACAGCTAAGAAAATGAAATCAATTAATTGATAAAGATAAATTAATTAAGATAAATAATTAATTGATTAAGACAAATTTCTTCTACCTAGTCTATAGCCACACTGGAAGCAAGAAAGGAAAACAAAGGCATTATGAACTAGAGGAAGACCAAGTGAAAACCAGTAACCTCAACCTTGCTCATTTTAAGAAAAAAGAGGAAGAGGATTTCATAGAATCATAGAATCATAGAATCATAGGGGTTGGAAGGGACCTCGAAAGATCATCTAGTCCAACCCCCCTGCCAGAGCAGGGTCACCTAGAGTACATCACACAGGAAGGCGTCCAGGTGGGTTTTGAATTACTCCAGTGAAGGAGACTCCACAACCTCTCTGGGCAGCCTGTTCCAGTGCTCCGGCACCCTCACAGTGAAAAAATTTGCACACTTAGGTTCATTGACAGCAGGCTGCAAACCACTTTGACCTACATCAGCAGCCAGAAATGAAGGTGAAGTGCCCACAGGTGTCTGTAGACAGGTGTCGTATAGGCTTCTATCTGAAAGCACCTTTGAGGGTCAGTAGGACAGGAGGGCTCCACTGTTCAGAAACTGTGGGCAGGCAGTGACACTACTGGGCTAGGTAGCAAGTGCAGCACAAGTTTTCCCACTTGCTCAACAAGTGCACTTCCCAAAGCTCACTGGCACATTCCATAGGTAACCTTTTGGAGAAAGCAAGGGTGTTGGAGTCAGGCCCACCTGATGGCAAAGAATTTTGCTCTGGAAACATAATTTTACCAGACCTGATTATATTGGAATTATACCATTAAGTGAATTATCGCCACCAGAAGATGAAGGAGCAAAACTGTGGCACGTGTTGGTATAGGCACTTGGGAAAAAAGAATAAACACTATTCAAGCTCACGTGACTGAGAGATGTGCCAGCACATTTCATTTGCACTCTCTTAAAAATACATGAGCAAAAGTAATACAAATAATATCAATACAAAAGTGGAACTTTTATTTTAAAAATAACAAACAAATTATAACCAAGTAAATCCTTTGTTGTCAGTGGAATAGCTCCTTATGACTTAACTGATAGTAGTGCAGGAAGTTGTATGGAGGGAAGTTTCTCATTGTGCTATCCCTGCAAGCATGTAATACTTGAACTGCTTATAAGTTTCACCTACAGAGCAAGGGCTCAACAAAAGCTTTTCTAGTAGTATAATCAGACCTAAGTAAGGCTTCTGTTCAGGAAATTTCTATATTCCAACTCAGGATGTGGCTGGAGGGGAATTCAAAACTTTCTGTACACCCAGTATCACTCCTGTTCTCCCACTCTGGGAGGTTCTGCCACCGAGTGTTACCTTAGGTTACACTGACCAGTGCAGGACAATTGTTTCTTAGAGCAGTATTTAACATTGATAAAACAGTTTTCTTTCCAACTGCCTACAAAACTAAAGTTCATCTGAATTCGTGAGGATTAGTAACCCTGGCCCACGTGAATGCTGTTGGATGTAGAAAATGTGCTCAGTGCTGCTCAGGTGATTTTTCCAAAAATGACAGTGGGCAGTGATGTATACTTTGTTGTAAATGCACCGGATTATTCAAAATTAAGCAAAATATGACATCTCTGCATTAGAAAAAGAATGAAGGAGTACAACAGTTCCTGTCCCTCTCTCTGGTTAATAATGATGCAGAACGAGCAAGTGTCATTGAAATCTGTTTTAAAATCTCGCAAGAAATTGGACCTTTTGGACCTTCTAGAAAAGCTTTGGAGTTTGTTTTAGGGATTTGTTTCTTGGTTTATTTTTTTCAAAAAGACTTCTGAAAAACATAAAACTATAAGATAAAATAATTAGATGAAGGACATCAGAAAATATCTGCAGAGACCTGCACAGCCTTCTGGAAATACCCATTACGTAGGGTTATCTCAGAAAGTAAGTTGCTATCAGGGTACAATCTGAGCTTTATAGATACTCCCTGAAGTGTTATCTTCCATGACAATCACTAATCAAATAACTAAAAACTCTACTTCCTGATTTGGGCTTTTAAGTTTCCATTTTCAGACTATTGATAACCACATGCTTCTACTGTGGTATGACCAAAGTAGATAGAAACTACTTGCCAGAAACTAAATCATGCTTTCTTTTAATCACAGATCATAGAATCAAAGATTGTTTTTTATTGGAATGGACCTTAAAGATTATCTAGTTCCAGCCTCCTTGCCATGGGCAAGGACACCAGACGGAAGAGTCTAAGTGAAAGATAGGTAAACCTGCTTCAGAACTAAAATTTGTTTTCCATAATTATCTTATTCAGGGGAGCAGAAAAGGGACTAGATGCCTGGGCAGGCCATGCTGACCTACCACCTAAATTCTACCTTGTGAATATGGCCAGGATCTACATGTTAGAGTTGTTGTTATTGCAATATAATTTGCCACATCATATCTGTTGCAATGAAATACATATAATGTGTATTTAACAATTTTTTTCACATTAAGTATCATGCAATATGTTAAATGTTATATTAAGTATATTAAATGTATTACTACCATATCCAGATGTCCCTGGGATAATATCTCCTCCCATATACCAAATATTTATTCATAATCAGGAGCTACTATTGAGGCAATGCTGTCACAGAAAGAGGATCACAAGTGTATCTTGTGTATTAATGAATATCATGTCAGAAATGCCACACTGCCCAAGACCAGTGCTCTGGCTCTGGCTGCAGCAATATGGCTGTTCAGAGACAGCACATCAGCCCCATCAATTCCTGTGGTCTATTCCCCTCCTGTCTGCCCAGCAACCAAAGAGTTGTATTTGGGATGTCAGAATATATGTCTGTCCCAGGTCCTTTCAGTACTCATTTATGGACCTGATGTCCATGGACTTGTCTACATGACTACATACACTGACAGGTCAAGAAGGTAAATTCAGCTACATTATCCTCTCAGATGTTAGTGTAGGCTAGTCCTCAGAGCTGCCAGTAATGCAAACTCCTCCATCTTCCACAGAAACATGTTGTAGTAATACCATTTTCACAGTTAGGAACTTTTTCAAACTGTAATCAATCTTTCTTTACTTCACTTTTAGCCTATTATTTCTCCCCATACCTAATGGAATTATGAAAAAAAGAACCCAGGTTATTTCCTCCTTCTTTTATGTCTTTACGTGATATTATTTTGTCCTTTCCTCTTATTGCTTTTCTTTAAGTGAAACAACAGCAAAAATTTCCAGCTTTCCTTTATGGCATTCTTATCATGTTCATGGTATTTGTTGGCTTCTTTCCAGCTTGGAGAGGCTCCAAGCACAGCTCTCCTTCTTTCTTCAAGAGCAGAACAAAAGACTGGACAAGACCTAGGTGTACTTACCAGTTCATAGCAGAAGGCAAAGATTATCACATGTCCTCTGTATATCTTTCTGAACTGAGCCAAACTTTTTACAAATAATTTATCTAATTCACATGGTAAATCTAATTTACTGCTGGTAATCTATTGATAGCTTTCCCTTTCCGCTACCTAGTAAACTAAAATATTCTTAGTTTTACAATCAGTATACTTATACTCAATGTGTTTTCCTAAACACTTCCTATTTGCTGCTATGACTTTTCCAACATTGCTCAGTTCTTTTATGGGCCTCCTTAAAAACCTTACCTTCTTCATGCTTTTGGCGACTTACATGTATCAGTGAAAAGTTTATGATTCATGATTTAGCCAAGACTGTCGTCCACTGTACTGTTGTATACAGATGCTTAGTTCTCGTACTTTTATTTATTGGATAGACCACCAGATCTGTTTATGTCCTTTTCCCATTTATATCTGATAAGTTTTTATCTCCCAGGCCTCCAAACTTACTAAAGCTTTCTTTGCCAAACCAATCTATTCTTATTCTGGTGCTCTCCCTTCTTTTTGGGATATTGAATTAAAGCATCTAGTTCCCCTGGGTTTTTATCCAGACTTTTTTAATTAATAAAAAGACATTGTACCAAGAGCTATCGTCCTCCTTGCCCATTTTCTCATATACATCTAAATTACCTGAATTTCTTCCACTTGCCTCATCTGCAAGGATGAATTTTAAAGTCCTTGTGCAAGCTGTTTATCTGTGTGCTTTTGGCACTCCACTCATCCCACTTCAATCCTCATTTAAAGCCATACTGATGAATGAAAGGTTGGTATACAAGGATGATTTCAGATTTGGACTTTTAAAGCATAAACTTCCCGGATTGCCAAGTCCTGTGAGCAGCATGAGTTTCTCTATGGCACATGGCAGAGATATCAGAGGCCACAATTTCTTGCAGTGGCTGCAAATAACAGCCTTACAGTGGATAAACTCTTATTATCAAGAAAGATCAAGCACATTTGATAGGGCAAAACAAGAACAGTATGAAAGATCTAGGTTTAGAGGCAGATGAGTGCCACCTAATTTTTAGATGTCCATTCCCAAAGTCTATTTAAAGAGAGTAAACAAAACAAAACAAAAAATCAAAATCAGCAAAATGAACACACTTGTGCTCAAAACTCAATATTACTGAGTGCTCTCCAAAAAAGAAAAAGACTGCAAACTAGAGGTCATAAATGAGAATTGTTAATCTGGCTCTCCCAAGCTCTTCAATATATTACCCAGGTATTCACAAGGATTGCTATATCACATATATCACATACATACGAAATCCTGGCTGATGGTGGAGGTGAAGCACTCAGTATCTCAGTTATGTGCACTGGCTGCCCATCAGCTTCATCTCTTGGAAGAGCACTAGCTGCTGACAGACAGACCCGTCTGTTCCCCACACTGCTCTTTCCCCCTCTACACAACTTGCCTTCAGCATACTTTATTATTTTTTCTACTCCTCCCTAGCAACCAGAAGATACAGATACATGTAAGATTTCTTTCTTTGGACTTGCAAGTAATCACCCTCTTCAGCACACAAGCACTGTACTGTAATACAGGATGGGGAAGTAGGGATTACATAGTTATTACATAGATTTTTAACTTGGACGTAGCTAGAGAAATAAAACACAATAAGAAACATGAATCATTAATAAAATTGGGACATTCAATACCAAGACTCAGAGTTAGGGTGACATATCATAGCTTGAACACTGAGTTTATATAAAACGTAATGGCAATAAAAAACAGAGACAAGATATATCTGCATGAAATGGAATTCTTTTTAATATTACAATTATTAAAAAAACAAAAAAAAACCAAACAAAGAAACAAAAAAAAAAACAGAAAAGAAAAGCCTTTACTTCTGAAATTTAACAAGATTTGTGATGTAAACAATCTGAAGTAAATCTAAAAGTAACAGAAAAGGTCTGTGAGAAGGTCAACACAGACAATACGTAAAATATACAAAGCCAGTTTTCCTTTCTAAAGCATTAAGTTTCTCACTTGACTGAGATACAGAAAAAAAGGGGGAAATTCATATCAGAGGGAGAAGGTGCATTTTAACAGTTCTCCTAAAACTGAAAGAACCAATAGTCTTGATGTTATCTGCTATCACTGTCCCACATATTGATCACCTCTGCTGCAAGTAGGCAGTGGAAGTCTTGAGTAATGAAAGAGAAAAGAAACTGTGATTGCTGTTATGGGGAGTACATACCAGACCCTCACCAGCATGATATACTCTGCTCTGGTGAGACCCCACCTGGAGTACTGCATCCAGTTCTGGAGCCCCCATTACAAGAGGGATGTGGACCTGCTGGAGTGTGTCCAGAGAAGGGCCACCAGAATGATCCGAGGGCTGGAGCAGCTCTCCTATGAGCACAGACTTAGAGAGTTGGGGCTGTTCAGTCTGGAGAAGAGAAGGCTCCGAGGTGACCTTATTGTGGCCTTCCAGTATCTTAGGGGGGCCTACAAGAAAGCTGGGGAGGGACTTTTTAGGCTATCGAGTAACAACAGAACTAGGGGGAATGGGGCAAAGCTGGCAGTGGGCAGATTCAGGCTGGACATGAGGAAGAAGTTCTTCACCATGAGAGTGGTGAGACCCGGGAATGGGTTGCCCAGGGAGGTGGTTGAGGCCCCATCCCTGGGGGTCTTTAAGGCCAGGCTGGATGAGGCTCTGGGCAGCCTGATCTAGTGGGAGGTGTCCCTGCTCCTGGCAGAGGGGTTGGAACTGGGTGATCCTTGTGGTCCCTTCCAACCCTGACAGATTCTGATCTGTTTTAGCAGAGGACTTTAGAGCCCTAATGGCTCCATGGTTGGACTTGATGATCTTGGAGGTCCCTTCCAACCTAAAGGATTCTATGATTCTATGATTTTTGTTCTGGTTTTCTTCTCTTCCAGGATTTGATGTCTCTGATTGTCCCGTTGAAATTCAAGTAAATGACACTCCAAGTACAAAATTAATGTCGAGAACTCTTTGATTATAGACTGTCCATTTCTTTACTGCAAGAAAAAGCCAGTCATGCAGTGGTGCAAGCTAGAGGTGACTACACGTGTGCAGCTGAAGGAGGGCAAAGCAGAACGGAAGTCCAAAGTGTTTACTCTGGAGATTTCCTTAGTTCATCAGCATGATAGTGGACTTCATCGCTGTCAAGCAGTAGGGGACAACTTTTCCAGTGAGAGCCATGGGATAAAGGTTATTGTTGAAGGTGAGGCCCCTATGTTATGAAAGAGCCCACTTAAACAAAGGATGCCACATACAGGAAAGTCCATGCATGATGGATGATGGCTTCTCTCAACACATGTAACTGGTAGCACTGTTGTGCTGGTACTTACCACCTTCTTCATGTTTCTGTCCTGCCTTTTACTAGGATAGAAACAAAAGGAAAGAACAAAGCAAGGAAATAACAGGAGAATCTGGAAGAGAAAATCAGAGCTGCCAACACCTACCAGCTATCTGTTTGATAGCAAAAAAAATATCAATTGGGGGGAAAAAAAAAAGATTGTGGAAGGACAGGCTGGTTATAGATCACAGACTAGACAGGATGCAAATGGTCATGTAGTAGCAGTTGATGGGGCCACACAACAGTAATGAGGACAAAGCAATTCAAGCGTGTTGAGAATAATTTCTCGTGCAACAAAAAAAAGCATAATTTTGCACCGCAAGAAGTTCAGGAGCAGGAAAAATTACAATAGCTTTAAATGATCTTAAGGGAAAGTAAAGCCTTCACATTAACTTAAGCACTTCTGATGCCAAGTCTAGACTATGCCAAGTCATATCTGCCCTCTTCGAAGTTGTTCTGCAGCTAGAAAATGATCTGTGAGGCTGTAGCATCCTACTGACTGCAGGCGGCTGGGTTGTAAGGTTCTTCGGTTGCCAGCTCCTTTCCTGGTAAGTTAATGAATTTAAAATGTTGTTTATTATCTCACAAAATACTGCAACAGAGGGAGCAGCAGTAGAGTTTATGGCTGCAATGTGGTAACTACAATTACTTTCTTCCCACATGAACAAAACATAGCCTCTCGAGGCTCACAGTTTTCAAGACTAGGACTGTCCAGGATTCATCATAAAAGGGACAAAGCCAATCAAATTACCTCCTGATAGTATACTCCATGCTTCTGACATGCTCTTTAACATCCCAGTGATATATGGCTTATACTTACAAAGCGTTAGGAATCATAGTATACCATCACTTTGACATAACCTGAAATATGTCTATTACCTACAGTTGGCTATTGTTCACAATAACAATTGCAAAAAAAAATATACTGGAAGACTAAAGCAGTGCTCTAATTCTGACCCTTTCTTTGCTTCTGCGAGCCCGTTGCCACTCATTATCCATCAATCACACTTTCCTGTGTCCTTTTCCTTCCAGTATCTTCATACTCCATAGAACACCCATGAAGATGGTATTATCTCATGACATGCTATACCAAGCTATAGAATGTTTAAGTGTATTAAGAAGCCAGCTGCATCAGAACGACCTAATACTTTGGGGGTGGAGGGAGGGGAGGGAACCCAGTCAAATATTTCTCTGTGTTAATATATGCTAATGCAATTTCAGATACCATCACCATCTCAGAAGAGTCTCAAGAATCTGGAAACTACAAGATATTTCACATTACTTATGCTTCAGCATCTATGGGTTTATGTTGTCCATTCATCATTGTATGCATGTTTTGGTGGAGATACCACGGTAAGTAGTTTTACCTTCTAACCTTTCCCTAGTAGCTCCACATCTCCCCAGCTCTGAACTCAGTTACAGTATCTGTGTGAACAAAAATCTCTGGCAATTGTTTCTACACTAAGTTTCTGCACAAAGTTGTTAGTTCAGGCCATTTAATATGTTGATATTTTGTTGGGCTTTTAAATATATATGTATAAATTATCAATCTAGCAAATCATTGATAAACCTATTTTTAAACAGTAGTAGAAAACTTTCCTCTAGAAAAATTCAGTTTGCTGGCTTTTTTTAAGTAGGCCAATCCTTGAATGGCTAGAGACCAATTATTTTAGGTAAAGGATGGGGAAACTTGGAGCAAATTAGGTATGAATAGGTCCAGAAATAGACCTTTAATTGCATTTATTGCTCAGCTGATAAGGCTACAATTATTTTCAATAGATAACAAGTAGCTTTTAGAAGAATAATATAAAAAAATATTTCTCTGAAATTGATTGTACCTCAGTGGTCTTGTACTGAACAAACACAGGCAGTCACTCAATGAAGAGCCTAAATGGATTTAAACAAAAGACATGAAACTCCTTCATTATTTTCTGTGATCTGGATACAGGCCTTACAGGCTGAAGGAAAAGAGTAAAAAGAACATCCTCCCAGAGAACAGGTACATGTGAAACTATATGCTTCTCACAGATGCTTTGCAAAGCTTCTGCCCATGCTATAGTACACATAGGGAAGAGTCCAAAGACCTTCAGGAGGCTGAGGAGGGATACTGTGGACAGGCAGGTTACCTTTCTGAGTTTCCAACCAGACATGCAGTGCATTCATCTGGACACGTGCAGCTTTCCCTCTGTCACTCCAGCAAGCTGCAAGCACCAGGAGGTCCATTCAGAGCAGGCCCCGAATGACAACTGGTGACTGCGACCTAGAACAAGACTGAACACACATGGAAGACGGGTTGCACCGTCAAAGGATGCGCAGGCTAGTGAAATCTTGATGTGCTTTGTTTCAACTCATATGGCAAGGCTGAACCTTGGCTTAATGAGGTCTCCCAGAGAGCCAAGTTTAATTTGGAAGATGAGATTTTTGTAGCTAGACAGGAAGTACTTTACATTGCCATCAAACATGCTAATGTAGAAAAGTGAAGCATAGGAGCCTGCAGTAGGTTCATTTTTTCAAGTGAACAGATTGAAAGACTGTGTCTTTTGAAGCAGGGGAATAAAAGGTGGGTGCTGGCTGAAACCATCTGCCTCTTAAGGTGCGGGTAATCTATTCAGATAAAGTATAGCTTGCTAAGTTTCCACAATCACAACAGTGCATCAAACAAAAATAGACTCGGGACCTATTCTGTGGGAGATGTATGGTACCTGTGCAGCCTCCCTGAGACATGGCCTCCAATGGAAGGCCTCCAATTTATATTACATAATTTTCTACTTCCTGTCTTTCCTTTGCTATTTTTACAGTAAATATGCTGTACAGGTACAGTCATCCAGGAAGCCCAAAGAACAGAAACAAAGCTGTACATCTCTCATTTACACCCACAAACCCACATGGAAGGAAAATAGTGAAGTCTGTGGAGCTGAAGGTCTGTTAATGCCAGCAAAGCACATCATTGCAATGTCTTCTTGCAAGGGAGGGACATTTAACTGATTACTCCCTCCTGAGCAATCCACACAGCACACAAGCCTCTTACAAGATTAGATGGGATGAGCGGGCTGTTAGACAGTAAAACACATCAACCATCCTAGTTTCACTTGGTTCAGTTATTCCCCTCCAAAACTGTGCTTTCTTCTAAAGACATCAAAACATTAGACTAGCATGAGATTTATTCATTTGCCAGCTCTTACGCCCCAAATGCCTGTCAGACAGGGGACTGCTTCTGGCAAATCACAAACTTTTTCATACTGCTATACCAAGCAACAGCTTGATGAGCCTTGCTTCTCCATGTACCTGTTTTGCAATACTTTCCCCTGCATCTCCACAATGGCCTGAGCCCCATTTTAGCTCACAAGGCTCACAGGGAATGAGGAGAGCGCAGAAGGGAGTGCTACAACTAAAAGCATGTGAGAAGTGGAGCCTGCAACTCCAAGAAAAAGGCATCATCTTACATTGCTAAGTTCCCTGCTGCTTTCCCCTTAAGAGAGCAGCCAGGGGTGTAAATTGTAGGAGTGCTTCCAAAACAAAAAAAGCCCAACTTTTGTTCCTCAGTTCACCTGACCTGTTCCACCTAGGTCCTTCTGTACTTGCATTACCTGCACCATCAAGTCACGTAGGTGATGCAGACTAAGCAAAAGGGCAGCACAGCCAGGTGGAAACAGGATGGCTCAGGACTCAGCAGCCAGGCTCCACACCAAAGCCTTGCTCCCTGCACTCCAGCCATTCCCTGTGCTGCCAGCTCAGACCTTTCAAAGCCCCAGGCCAGTGCTAACATTCCCTGGGACTCCCTTGATCCCAGGTCTTCGCCAGGGAACAGAGGATGCAAGCCCAGAGCTGAGCCCCGGGACCAGACCACAGCACCAGCCCGAGTCCGTAGGCATGTTGAGGGAAGAGGCAAACATCCATTTCCCTGACTGGGCTGTTCTGTGTCTTGCGCCTTGTGCAGCCTTCCTCATTCTGCAATCTCCACAGCTCTGCTTCCCTACGTTTCATGTCAACAAACACCATCCCAGGCAAATGGGAACCTGAGACAGGAACAGAGGCAGAGGAGCAAATTTCAGGGGGAGGCAGACAGCAGGAGAGGGAGACTTGAACAGGCACTCAGAAAAGGATCTCCAAGGAAGACCATCAAGAGCCTTGAGGACAGCAGAGTTATCTACAAAATTTGAGATGAAAACAACTCCATGTCTCTCAATGCAGACAAAGTCTAGAAATCTCATTTTTCTGTGAGTTTTAAGTGGCAACTACTATATTCCATTTAAAAAGTCTACGCTGGGCCAGGCCCGCTCATGCACAATTCCAGCCCACCTAATGAAAAGGCAAATGCCTAAGCACCACACAAGCCCACTTTTCCATCCACATAGGTCAGTGGCATATGTCAGCCACATGAATCAACTGCACTTCTACTCTCTCAGTTTTACACAAGTGATCTTACCACGCCCTTTACGTTCCTAACCCCCATAATTACATACAGTCTGAACTCAGATTTCAAACTCCTATTCCAGTTTTTGCCTTCTCACACATACACACCTCCAGGGAAAATACTGCCATAGTTACTACTGCCACAACTAAAGAAACAGGAGACAACCAGTATTGGAAACACTATTAAAAGGCTGAGCTCCTAATTGTTATGAATCTTGGCCTATGAGGAGTTCATGTTCATTGTATAATTAATTATGCATCTTGTATAATTGATTTCAGTCAGGAGACATCCTTGATCAACTGAAGTTTGGGGTAAAGAATATGCTTGGCATGAGATGTAGCCAGACTCAACTGAGAACATGGAACTGATCATTTTGCATGACTGAAGACTAAAACTTTGCTGGCTTTAAGCTAGCAATATGGCAGCTGAGTTTTCATCCAAGTGGCATTTATTCTAAGGTAAATCCACTCAAATTCTTTTTTCAGATGAGACTTTCTAGACGAGCTAGTGCATATGCATTAATTGCTAGTTATCACACACCTGCACATGGAGTTATTGAGACTCAACAGCAGTGCTGCGGTGTTTGCTGCAGCTCAGCCACCTCTGCTGCTGACACAAAAACCTGACATCTAGCAGTGAAGCTCACATGCTCAATTTTCACACTGCAGCTTCAGAAAGGGGCAAGACATTCAGAGCCAGGCATATTTGACAAGCACACTACTGACAGATGAAAAGAAACTTCATGATACTGTTGTTAGAAACCAACAGGAACTAAAAGACAATCTCTCCAGTACACTCCAGCAAGACATGTGCACTGGGATTCAGCACTTCCTAAAATCACAATGACTTGGCTAATAAGGATCTCCTAAACTTATTAATAACTATGTATCTATGTCTTTTCACTTGAAACAGGGGCTAATATTTTCTGTGGATGACTTGCCCCTTAGTTGAGGTAGTATCTAGAAAGAGAACCAGGGAACTA
>NW_008585638.1:0-875 GCF_000691845.1 Merops nubicus | reverse complement strand
CACAGCCACAGCCAGAGTCACAGCCAGAGCCAGAGTCACAGCCACAGCTCCAAGCCCAGCCACAGCCACCCAGCAGCAACACGCCAGTCCCTGCTGAGCCAGGAGGATCCGGCAAGTGCTCAGGGAAGGTGGACCTGAAAGCCCTGCACCTGGAGAGAGTTCAGAGGGAGAAGGCCAGACGGGAGGAGGCAGCGAGGAAGGCTCAGGAGCCCAGTGCCGGCCCTCGGGGCAGCAGCAAGAAAAAAAACAAAAGCGAAGCCAAAGGTAAGCTGCTGTCTCCAGAACCAGCACAACGGATGGTCTGGCTGTGTGCACTGTCCCACTTAACCCCCATATTTTTGCCTCCAGGCCTTGGGTTTTGTCTGTGTGTGTGGAGCCTGGGCTGTGGCTCTTTGGAGAGCTCCCTGGTGCTTGTCACTGCCAACGTGAGAACTGGCAGGGGCATCCATCAGCTGGCTGCAGCACTGGGGGGAGAGCGGGGTTGGATGCCTGGAGGCACATTTTTTAAATTGAAAATAAACCCATTGGGGACCCTTTCCCAGGAAGAGGGGATCAGGAGTGAGACTGGAGGCTCCCGGATGTTGGGAGAGGAACTTAAGAGGAGTCCCTGGCCCACACGGAAGGGGAGCAATTTAGGGAGCCTCCCAAACACAGAGGTGGGAGAAAGCAGGGCCAGGAGCTGCCCTCCCCCCTGCCACGGTCCCTTCCTCTTCCTCAGCCTCCTCTTAGCAGAGGGAGGCACCCAGGCCCGCTGTGGGTGGGTGCCTTGAGCTCCTGCTAGTCCTTGGGACACAGGCCAGAGTCTGCTGGCACGACAGGCCTCATGGGGGCTGAAATCCCCGTGGTGGCACACGGGAGCTGCCCACACCCGAGCT
>NW_008585637.1:45535-91598 GCF_000691845.1 Merops nubicus | reverse complement strand
CGGAGGCGCCTCTCGGGTTGCGTGTCGGTTGCATGAGCGCCGTGGGCGGAGGCGGACCCGAAGCGCTGCGAAGTTCCGGCGGGTACCGCGCCCGCGCTGCCCCCCGCCTCACAACCTGGGTGCTGCTGGCTCTCCGCGGTGCACGCCGGCTGTACCGGGAGGCGATGCGGCAGGAGAGAAAGAGCGGAATCGGTCGGGCTGCATGATTTTTTGAGGCAGGAGAGAAAGAGTGGAATCGGTTGTTCTGAATGACCGCCATGGCCACGCATTTTCTGTGCGCCCGCACAGGGTGTATGTCCAGCTAAAAAAACACCCTCGTCGTGGTCTCTTTGGTGTGCTTCGGCACGCCCAAGTCACAAAACCGAAGCTATGAGCTTCTGACCATCAGCCTGACGTGTCCAGGACTTGACCCTCTTAGCCCTGAAGTGCTTTCTGCCCCTCGGTGTCTTGGGCACTCTCAGACGTTCCTTGATCAAGGGTCTCCTGGGCAGGGGAAATCCACGCCCCGAGCAGCTGCAGGCTTTGGGCTGCAGGCAGACCTCAGCCGTGTGTGCGTGCCTTATAGCAGGGTCTGCATCCCAGAGCTGTGTCTGCATGTTTATAGCTAGTGGAGGACGTTTAATATATGAAGGTGGGATTGAAAACAGATTGTCTGGAGCAGAGCTGCTTGAGAGGAGCCAGAAAATAAAATGTTTAAAATGGCAGCATGTCTTCAGAACACTCCAAGAGTACTGTTTTGTTGTTGCCTCTTTTCCCTGAAGCCTCATCTAGGCTGGCAGCTGAAGATGCTAAGCAGCATATTTAGAAAGTCCCTAGGAAGGAGGACTCATTGTGTTAATTGTGCGTTAATCTAATGAAGTTAAAACTCATCTCCCTGTCCAGATAAACCAATGTGTTTTAGCGCCATGGGTCCAAGATGCGACTTTGGGGACTAACATACAGAAAGGCACTTGGGAAGCTAGACCGCCATGTAGCTGCAGTCATTTGAAATGTGATGTAGTTCATGTGTACTTGAGTCCTTTTCATGGATATTCAATGAAGATTTAACATGTTTGCATTACACTGAAGTATACTAGTGTTTCCACTTAAGCAGTGCTTTTTCTCATTGTCCACACTGCCCCTACATAGACAAATCCTGAAATCACTTTCAAAATCAAAAAATGTTAAGGGATTCAAGTTATGCCCGTGTGGAAAATGGATGTTGTTAACTGAGAATAGCAGTAAAGACGAAGTAATTTGCAAGTATTAAGTGGAGTTCAGACTTCAGAGTGACCCTTAGTTCATTGTCTTGTCTTCCATACTCTTTAAGTTTGGTCACTGATTGACCAAACCAAGTAAGAAATGCTTTTTGAAGCACAGATATATTCTTGAAAGATAGTGGGCTGGGTATCCTGTCACTGAGAAGCAAAGATAACAAGTAACCTGTCAGATAAGTGACAGAAAGGGGACAGAGTTTTCAAAGAACAGTAAATTGGTTAAGAACACTTAAGTGTCTTTAGTTTAATGGTCTTGCTACTTGCTCATGTCATAAAACAGGAACAATTCTAGTTAATTTTTATCTGGAAGAATACCCACATAGAGGCTATTCCAGAATCACTTTTAGGGCTCTCTCAGCATGATTACTCAGTACCAAGGATGGACCATTTTGATATACATCAAGTCTGATAATGAATGTGTTTCAATATCAATCTACATAACATGCAGAGATTTTTATCTTGCATTAAGTCTGTCACAAGTATTGCAAAACAGAAGCACAGTACAAACTATGGGGGTAGGAAAAGAAGTGTACCTGCTAAGGAAACATGAAGGTGTATTTAAGGATGCTCAATACAATACAGTACACGGTTTTATTGTATATTGGCAATGAGTACTTCTTAAACTCTATGTTATTGTTTAGTAAGCAGAATTTACCAAAGTGCTGCTAGTTGATAGTAAATGTGATATTGGGAGAAATACATTATAATACCTGCAAGAATTCCTGGATCAGATTTTGAGTTGTGATAAAATCTTTTTGTATCTCATTAGGATAATGTGATAAGTTTATCTTAATTTCTAAGTGATTGATTTTTGAAAGTTTTTCCTTCAATCAGTTGAAAATGTATGTGGGTTCTTTCACTATTTTTTCCAACAGTTGAAGAGCTGAGTTGTTTGAGTTATCTCTACACATGAATAAAAAGGCAAGGAGTTCTGAGGAATGATTGTCTAATATCAACTTGTCATAAAATCCCTGGCAATGAAACTTATTTTCTTTTCATAGACAAAAGAGAGAGCTTTTATTTAATTTAAGTGGAAACAGACTTTCACATACTGTAATCTTCAATATGATGTTTTCCTATGCAAGATTTATAACATTGAATCCTATCACTAACCCATACTGATCTATTTGCTGTAATAGCACACTTTTATTTAGGCTTTTTTTAGTTTACACCAGGTATCTCTGATGTGGAAAAGTTAATGGATGGGGAGTACTTCCTTTTAGGGAAGAATCTAAGTCCTTTAAGGCAAGCTTGGATCAATTTTTTAATGGCTACTTTTAGGAACTTCCTAAATGGTCATGTTTGTCTTAGAATGTCTTAGTAAGTCAACTGGCACTTCATTATACAAATAAAATTCATTTTTCTAAACTTTCTTACTCAGAAATATTCAAGTCTTCAAAACGCCTGATCACTGGACAGAGAAAAAGACCTCATTTGCTTCAAACTTTAATTGTTATACACACAGGATCTATTTTATTTTTTCCCCCAATGGAAGTAGTTTGTTACTTTGTACTTCCTGCTCCTGGCTTGAGTTTTCAGGGTGGACCTATGCTAGAGTGTGTATGACTTGTTCTGCTACAGACCACAAATGTATGTTAGCTATGTGTGTAATCCAGAAGTTTAACATGCTAAAAATATATCTGTGTTAGTTCCTGTCAAGCTAAATAATATTATACCCTAAAAGGAAAGATGTACTGTACAGCTGGTCTTTAGACAACACCTACCCAAGGTCTAGTGTGTGGGTTTTTTTTGTTTGGTTGTTTTTTTTTTTTCCTATTTGATGGGAATGATAGTTTAAGTAACCCAGTACCTATCCAGAATTACTTCTCTTTATTTTAGGGTTCATACTTTAACATATCTCTGTGACCTTAAAGGGAACAGGGTAAAGTTAAACCATACTAATCGGAAAACTAAAAACATTTTTTTCAGTAATTATGAATATTCTTTCCTTACACTAAAAATCTCTTTGCTAAGTGAGCATTTTTTGTATTTATTATCATTTAATGGCTTGCAAATATTTTCTGGGTGCTAGAGTACTTGCAAACAAGCATTGCCTTAACATTTAAAACTGAACTGTCTCGTTTATAAACTACAAACAAATGAAAATAGGGTTAGCATTTTTGCATCTGATGGGTAAAATAACTTGTTACATTTAAGTTTTTAGCAGGATAGGAAATGAATAGTCAGGATCATGCCTCTAACAGGTGAAAAGAGGAAGGCCAAATGTTAGGTCATTTCTTCTGGTCTCTACTTTGTTCTGTAGTATTAGCTAGACCTGGTTGTATTTTCTCCTGATACTATTTTAATGTCTGCCATAAATGGGGGGCCATGCAGCTGCAAAGTCTGCACACACCAAATCTGATGAAGAGCATGGAATTTGTTTAAAATACTTCAAACACCAGTCATCCCTCACAAGAGGATTTAGAGTGGGAGTAGGAGAGCTTGTGTACAAAACACGTAAGCAAGGAGAAGGAAGGGGAAAACTTTTAATTTACTGTAAATTTATTACTTTAAAGGTCGAGTGCATCTCCTTGTTAAAATGTCTTAGCAAGCAGACTGTGATGCCCACCATATTCCCTACTGTCTTTCAGTAGTATAGTATAATTTGTGGCTTTTAGTTTTTAGGGTAAGTTTTAGCTTTGCTTTACAGGGATACCAGGCATTTTCTAGTGTACACATGTTATTAAAGTTCTGGGGACCTTTCTGGATTAGATTTCTGTTACGTGTCTGCCTGCAGTTACAGAATCCAGACTGACATAACCCCTGCTGTCTTTTTAGGGGCCTATTCCTAAAATTCATAGTTCAACATAAGATCTGTGGCCACTGTTAAGTCACAAACACTAAGAAGAAAAACTATCAGAATATTCAGCTTCTCCTCCCCCTTTCTAATACGACCTGCATTCCCACCATGCTTGTGCACATTATAGACTGCTTATATATCTTAGATACACAGTGCATAAAGCAAACTTTCTGGTTTTTTTTTTTTTTTTTTTTTATATATAGTCCTAACTTTTACAATATTTTTCACTGTAACGATTAATGAAATTGTATGTCTGCAGACCATACAGTGAGCATACATCAAGCCATTTTTAAGGTAAATTCTGATATACCGTGTGAACTATTTGCTAAGTTTAGATAATGGTTTGTGCTAACCATTACCCAAGCTGACTGACCACTAGCCAGTGGCAGGGGGCATGCTCTGACTCACTGGCTAGTCAAAGGAGCAATCAAAGTATAGATGTGTGCTGTACATGAAGGAATGATTTGTAGCAGCAGTTCCCATACTACACTTTTTTCAAGTTTTCTATATGTAGCAGTAGTAATAGCGGTCCAGATTTTTTAAAGGATGTTGCCAAGATGCGTGTAGCCAAAAAAGTTCTACACACATATCACGCTAGAGTAGTAGGTGCAGGTAGTCAGATACTCCAGTTATCAGGTAGTCAAATGCTTAGAATTACCTTTGTATGTGTCTGATTCATACAGTGTCATACACATCTGGGAGAAGGACCTGGGACAAAAAGCTGAGTGTGAGCAGTTTATGCACTGCCTCGAGGCCTGACATCCCTAGTCTTGCTTGCTGCTTCTGTGTGAGAGTCAGCTCTGGTTTGCCAAGGGAGTCTGGCTGTCATACCTGGACATGCCAAGCATGAAGCAGTTTTTTGGGCAAGCATTTGTGTAGACGAGTTCTTTGCTCAGAAGTTCTGTCAGCTTCTGAGACAGTGCTGTAGCAGCAAGGAAAGCTCAGCTGACCCCCTTGTACCCTGAGTCCTTGACCAGTTTTTCCTGGGGATCATAGAGCCTGTTGTGTCATGACTTGCATGTGTGTGACATGGGTCAAGACAGAGCTGTTCTGTTTCTCCCTTACCCCTGCTGTTTTGCTTTGTTTTTCCCATTGGCATCAGACTTCCTTAGGAATGGGCAGCTTTCTAAACTGTCCACATTAAGCCTCCTCCTCTGCCTTCATGGTGGAAGTCCAGATTCCCAGGGGGTCGCTATGACTTTGATCAGCTCCTTTGTGGTCTGCTCTGCCTCACACCAGGGAAGAATCTAGCTTGCTGGTTAGCCAAAAAAGTAACTGTTGCAAATACTTGCTCATCCTTACCGTCCCCAGTCATGCTGTTGTAAAGCTGCTCTGCAGGAGAGTAGCAGCTAAAAGCCAAAAGAGCTTTTGGTGATCTGGGTGGGTCTGCACAAAATTCCTGACAGACTCACGGAGGAGTTGTGCTGGGTCTTGTTCTGAGAAAGACTTGGAAACTTGTGAAATGTGGTAGTTATTGCCTCTTCTAACAAAGGTGTACATGTGTCTGAAATCTAAATAGCCAACTAAAATCTTGGTTTTGTATAAAAAAGTTTGGTCTGTCTGCAAAGTAGACAGTAAAACAAAAACTTGAAAAAAATTACTTCATTTACAAACACAAGACTGACTTCTGACTACTTTCTTTAGGAAATGCAATGAAAATATTGTGACTGTAGGTGTTGGAGACAGCGTCATAGAAAACATCTATCTCATCATTTCCACTTTTTTTTTTTTTTTTTAGGTTGCAACTAATGGGATTATTGCAGTGAATGAACCTTCAAGTGAAGAAAATTATCTTGGCCAATTCCCAGTCAGTTTTGGGGCTATTGCTCCTTTTATGGCTGACCTGGACACAACAGATGGACGCGGACATGTGTATTACAGAGAAGATTCATCCCCAGATGTCTTGCTGCTTGCATCAGACTACATCAAAAGAGGTTTTCCTGAGAGTACTTTTGATCCCAGCAGTGCTGTCATTGTTACCTGGAAGCTTGTGGCTCCTTATCAGGCACCAGGAGAAGATCACGGAAAGGTGAGCTTTAAGCCCTCAGACACATGTCCAGCTGCAGTGTAACACTGTAACCTGTTGTTTTGAAGCCTTGCACTCCTTTGTATTTAATCGATCCTGTACAATTAAAAATGTATTTTGTTGTTGAAAAGACTGTAGCAATATAGGAGTTTCAAGAATTTTATTTTTATTTTACAGTATTTTATTAATTCAAAAGAAAATGCTTGAATCTGCATAGCTCATTTATTACTTTGAACGTTTTGTGATGTGGTAGTAAGGGAACAGTAGGCTATCCTGCCCTCCATCTGTGCAGTATGATCCAGTTGGCTTGCATTTTTCAACAGGCTTAAGTAATTTTGACATCAAACTATCTAAAATCTGATAGGTGTATGGGCCAATAGGAACTTCAGACTGTGAATCCCATTTGGACAGATGGCATTGCATTCACAAAAAGGTCATGCTTTGTAGCCAGTACTGAGTGAAGAAGCAGTTAGAAGTTATTTTTATTGCATTACTTGCAAGGCATTTCCCCTTTTTAAACCATGTTATGTGCTATCCTGCAAAGATGTGTAACTTTATGCACCATAATTATCCCAGCTAATGAGCCTGCTCACAATGTATAAAATTGAGAGCACCACCACAACCTAGCATATTTTATTTTGTCAAAGATTACTTTCTTGTGCCTAACTTGACACAACCATTGTGTTCACAGTAATGATTCTGCACTCTGGTAGAAATGAATAGCTGGTATCTGAGGTACTGTCTGGATGGTTTCTTCAGTATGTAGGAGTGTTCTTCCAGGAAAAGGCACTTGCAGCAACCTGAAACTTGAGCTCTTTAAATATTCTGTTTACAGAATTTTTCTATTTAGTCTAGCACATGAGTCCTTTTATTTTAAAGAGATAGAGCATCCTATGCGTGTTACAGAACTTACTTAGAATTTTTGTTTTGGTCAGCTCTCTGGCTATTGTTTAACAGATTTAACTTACCCTTGATAATGCTTTCTTTTTAGTGTTTACGCACATTAAAGTGAAAACTGTCTTAGCAAAACATAAGCTTGCATAAGGTTGATTTCTCCTAGAAAGTAACTAATGATGTGATATATGTGATGAAAATTTTAATTTTGACTTTGTGCTTTTCAAAATGTTGTCTGTATTGTTGTCTGTCTTGACTATTTTTCCATGAATAAATGTATGTCATTTTTTTCTGCAGAGAAACACATTCCAGGCTGTTTTGGCTTCTTCTGACTCCAGTTCCTATGCTATTTTCCTTTACCCAGAAGACAGTTTACAGTTCTATAGTACATACTCCAAGAATGATGATGGATGGATTCCTGCTATGGTTGGCTTTAGTCAAGCCTCTACAAACTACTACTTCTGGGAAAAGCCAGGATCCTACAATGTCATTGCTAATGATGAAGACAGCATTACAAACCTGCACAAGTATGCTTTTTTGTTTGTTTAGACTCAAGAAAACACTGAGGAGTTCATGTTTTTTCTTACTTGTAACGTGAGTTAATCATAGAATCATAGAATCCTTTAGGTTGGAAGGGACCTCCAAGATCATCAAGTGCAACCATTGAGTCGTTAGGGCTCTAAAGTCCTCTGCTAAAACAGATCAGAATCTGTCAGGGCTGGAAGGGACCACAAGGGTCACCCAGTTCCAACCCCTCTGCCATGAGCAGGGACACCTCCCACTAGATCAGGCTGCCCAGAGCCTCATCCAGCCTGGCCTTAAAGACCCCCAGCGATGGGGTCTCAACCACCTCCCTGGGTAACTCATTCCAGGGTCTCACCACTCTCATGGTGAAGAACTTCTTCCTCATGTCCAGCCTGAATCTGCCCAATTCCAGCTTTGCCCCATTCCCCCTAGTCCTGTTGTTACTCGATAGCCTAAAAAGTCCCTCCCCCGCTTTCTTGTAGGCCCCACTAAGATACTGGAAGCCACAAATGACACATAATAAGGTCCCATTAGCCTTTGCATAAGAAATCACAAAAATCTGCCACAGAAAAATATCCACCATTTTGAGGAATATGAAGACTTTGGTTTAATTTGTCAAAGTTCTTTGTCACTGGTTGGAGCTGCTGTGTGGAAGCCCTTCCAAATATAGGACTGCTTAAGACTTTGTCTTTTTGTAATCTGTCCTGGGCAGCCATTATTGAAAGGAAAAAGTGAGCAAGATGGAATGGGAATGAGATAGAAGATTCTAGTAAATGATAGCAAGATCTTTGTGGCCCAAATATCTCCTTCTTTTCACATTGCTTTGGAGACAAGAAGGCTAGAAACTCCGAAGAGAGCCATGGGTATGGAGGAAAAGCTATATCCGAACTGTCAGGGGTGTTTTGTAGCTGAATAAACGCTACCTGTAGATAAGATAATTCAACAGGTTAATCCTGATATTTCTCACTAAATGATAACATTTTGTGTAGGCTATAAATGTCACATTACTTAAGCTTGATCATTCTGATTTGGCATATGTTTTCTTTGATAGAAGCAGCAACGCTGGGAAACAAGGTGTATGGGTGTTTGAGATCGGTAGCACATCTGACAGTATTGTGCCTGCCAAGATCAGCAACGTTTTGGAGAGCCTAGAGTCCAATGAACAAAACCAGGAGATGACTTCAAAACCATTTATGTCAGATTATGGCTCCACTGAAATAAGACAGCAGTATGTCACCAGTAGTACAGACAGCACAGAAGAGGATCAGCACCCTGTTACTTATAGCAGTCCTCAGCTGGATGCAGGAGACATTTTGACTTCATATCAAGATCTAACAGGAACACCTTCAACTGAGTCTTTTTACAGTCATCAAGTTCCCTACAGCAAAAACAGTATCTCACCAGTTCCAGGTCCAGCAGTTCCCCCCACAGCAACCCCAAGTCATAGACGTGGAAGAATTTGATGAAACTGGTATAGGTAAGGTCTTTTCTACAGCATAGGTACTTCAAAGATAGGCTGGGGAAAAAAAAAAAAAAAAAAAAAGAGGTGTGCAGGAAACTGAATTGCTAAAGGAATAACCTGTTTCCCTCTCACTACCTTCATATGTGAAAATCTGGACACATTTAAGTTTGTGTTGTAACATCCAAGCTAACTGCCTCGACAAATCTGATTCAGATCTTGCTGCTCTAGTAAACTAGTGCCCCAGTCAAGCTCACAGGAGAGCACATTTACTGTGTCTGTGGAATCTGAATCTCTCCTAAGGAGAGCTTCCTACAGGTATAATTATATTCCTAAAGCTGATGTGTTCTTAGCAGCAACTGATCTCCTCTTCTCTTTTGCCCAGACTGTTGTCAAAGGTGTGATTTTAAGTTTAATAGCTGCATTAAGTGGCTATCCTTGGTAAGGATTTTATGATCATTTCTACTGAAATTTAGCTTACTTCCTTTCATAGACATGTTACTGAAAACGGGTCATTTAACAAAGGTTGGGAGTGGTAACTGCTGTAAAAGTTGTTGGCTAGGATTTCATGGCCTTAAGTTTTACACAGGTGGGATTAGCAGTTCTAACTTCTGAGGAGTTCTTTGTAGAAAATTCGGAACAGTGTGACTGCCCTGAAGTTAATTGTTTCTTGAAGTGGATGTGACAATTGCTATCTCAATGAAATAATAGGGTAAGCAAATTAGGATTACAGGGTGTATCAGTTGGTGCAGGGGCCTAGGTACTGTACCGATGTGTTTTGTTCTGGGTTGAAAAAGCTCCTTTTTTGCTTTGGTTTGGGAACAAGAACAGGTTAAAATTATTGTGTATTTAATTTTTCAAGATGGTTCAACTGATTTGTATCAATAAAGATCTGCTGAAGTCAGTAGAACGAAACAGTTTCCTAACATCTGATGCTCTGACGTTTTCTGCACAATAGTAGACTTGTGTATTGCAAGGTTGGCAAAAATCAACTGTAATTGTTCGCTTTCCTTAAATAAATAAATAAATAAATAGACCCCCACTAATCACATTAGTCTAGAAATATTTTTAACAAGGGATATGTGAGTCCTATAGTAATTACACAAAGTGTAAGTGCCTTGTCTTATTTTCTGCAGTGTTTCGCTACCAGACAGATGTCCAACAGACCTGTGCTAACAACCGGCACCAGTGCTCCATTCATGCCCTCTGCCAAGATTATCCCAACGGATTTTGTTGCAGTTGCATTGCTGGTTACAAAGGAAATGGCAGACAGTGTGTAGCAGAAGGTAACTTTTTTGGGAAATTGGGTACATATGCAGTAATTGCACATGGCATTCTTGACTGAGGCGGTCTGTTGTCAAAACTAAAATGTTGTGGTTAGATACTTCTTGAAAGACTTATAACAGAGATGTATTGAAAGCTATTTTAAGAAGTGAGCTATACTTTGTAAAGCTGTGTGGGTTTTTTTTGAGGAAGCAAAATATTTTGTGTGTCAATTATATGCCTTATGCACTTTAACATGACTTTCTAGAAGTAAGATCTTACATAACTGACGTAATCTAACAGATAGCCTAACATCCAGGTGTTTATTGCTAGAACTAGTAGTGAAGTTTCAATGTGTTATTATCTGATTTGGTTCCCGCTCTAGAAAAGAACAGTTCAAAAGGGTTGAACAAATTAACTTTGATCATCAAACTAAAGAGCATGGCTCCTCTTTGTCTGACTCTTAAGCTTCTTTACTAAAGGGCTAATCTGCTAGATTTTTGTTAGATATCCATTTAAACTTTGTTCCTGTGTAAAGTCCATAAAGGAATTTCTTATGTATACACTTGTAATCCTCACAGTAACTTGACTCAGTGTATAGATGCATTTCAACAACTAAAATAGCTGACTGCAGACTTTGTGTTTTATGAGGCAGGAAAGCAAAACCTACTACTTAGCTTTCAGTTCATAAAATTGAATTTTCCAGGGAAAGAAAAGAAGGACAGGAAGATAATGGAATTTCAAGTTGTATATAGGAAATTATATACAGAAGAAAACTAGCACTCTGAAGTAGCTACTTCTGTAAAACAGGAACAGTCTTAAAACAAGTCAATAATTTGAGTCAAGAAATAGAATAGGTTACAATAACAGACTAATTATTCTAACACCTAATGGTGTTAGCCTTCTAATAGGGAATGAATGAATTTACATTCAATAGGTGTTGATATGAATTGTGATCTTCAAAAGAAGTTTCTATATGCCTCTTACTCTCAAGAGAGACTCTTAACAGCTTAGTCTGTTTATGGAGTTATCCTTGCAGACAAAATTATTAAGATAAAGGGCGTCTCTGCAGGCAATTTTGGCCACTTAGACGTCTGTGTAGTGACAATGCATGCACGCATCTAGATATGTACATAGCAAATCAACTGTTTGAAGGCTGTTTCCTGTCTGTTGAATTCTGTGAGCGTTTGGCATATATTTCCACACTAGTATCTTTAAACATAGTGAACACTGAACACACTCCTTGGAGAGAGTATGTGAGAACTGGCATTTTGTTCTAATGCATTGTATTGATTTGCCAGGTTCTCCTCAGAGAGTCAACGGGAAGGTCAAAGGAAGAATCTTTGTGGGGAATAACCCTGTTCCAGTTATATTTGAGAACACTGATCTCCACTCCTATGTTGTGATGAACCAAGGACGTGCCTACACTGCTATCAGTACAATCCCCGAGACTTTGGGGTATTCTTTACTGCCCCTTGCCTCTATTGGAGGTATCATAGGATGGATGTTCGCTGTGGAACAGCAAGGATATAAAAATGGATTCAGTGTTACCGGTAACTTCTAAATTAAAATACCTTGAAAAACTGTGCTAGGCTTTCCTCTATCTTTATAGGAAAGAAATGTATATTTAGAAGCAATATAGGATGAAAATATAG
The DNA here is from genome assembly GCF_000691845.1 of Merops nubicus. NCBI lineage: Eukaryota > Metazoa > Chordata > Aves > Coraciiformes > Meropidae > Merops > Merops nubicus. Next base: position 79,720 of record NW_008585637.1, on the reverse strand, counting down.
GTTCTGATTTTTGGTACTAGAGTGTACAGAGCTACCGAAAAAAGCTTCCCCTTCATCTACAAGAGGTCTAACATCCTAATTGCCTGATGATTGTAGCAGTGGAGCGAAAGAGGAATGAAAATCTGACCTCATGAAGGTCTGAAATTCTTGACAGAAGCAATTCCTGCACGGCATGCAAATGATTCTATTAACTTATCTGAAGGAAACCCCAGTTCACAATTACAGCTTTTCATGAGAGCTGAAGGCCAAATCTGGTTGGTTTTGCACATTAATTCAAGCTGTAGGTCCAATCTGTTCTAGGAGAACATGTGTTTCTTTTTAACATTTTATCCTTTACAGTCCTGTACTATGAATTTAGTTTAACATAACTTTTTTTTTTTTTATTTGGTGTGTTTGAAGTCTGTTCTTGAATTTACAACATTTCACTTTGTTTTGATTTAGAAACAGATTTTTTTTTTTTAAACTCACTATATTCCTAATCAAGGTTTTCTTTAAAATGTACAACTCCCTTGACATTTTTACTGGTGGGATAATGCCTACTATTATTAGGTTTGTTAGAACTTTTGTTTAACTTTAAAAACCCTGCTTTTTCAGGCTTAATTGCCATTTAGCACATTCAGTGCTGAAGTGAAAGAAAAGTTTCCTTGCATTATCCAAGAATATTATTGGAATATCTCTGAAAGTTGTTTTTGTAGAAATCTAGTTAGCAATATGCTTCATCAAAGCTTGCAGAAAATAATTTATAGTTTATCTACTAGAAGCAATTCTTTGAATAGGAGGATTCAGAAACCAATATTAAGTGGTTTAACTAATGCCGTTTCTTTAGGTGGCGAGTTTACACGACAAACCGAAGTAACTTTCCTTGGCAACAATGAGAAGCTGGTTATAAAGCAGAAATTCAGTGGAATTGATGAGCATGGTCACCTTACCATCAGCACAGAAATGGAAGGCAGAATACCTGAGATCCCATCTGGCTCATCAGTCCAAATAGAACCATACACTGAACTCTATCACACTTCTAGTTCTGGTAAGGTTCCCTAAGAATGCAAGAATAAGACACTGCATGTTTCTCAGAGTAGAGAGTAAGACAATCTGAAAAATAGTGTTTCTGTGAGTGTGCTTAGGACTGTTTGATTTCTAGAAAGTTAGGGCTTGCCTTTCAGGAACAGGTCCCAGAAGAACATAGATTCTCAATGGGACAGTGGAAATATTTCTGATCTTTTTACTGGGAGGAAAAAAAAGAGAAAAAAAAGTAGAGTTTAACTTTCTCCAAACTGATGTTTGTAAAACACTCTCAATTTCTCTTTTCATTTGCTTTATTTTTACACTGCTGATGGCAGTTGTACAAGTTGCAAAGCTTTTTATAGAGTTTCAGCAGGAGCTGTACTGGTGTGTACCTTTTTATGGTAATATGAAGTGGGCTTTGGTCTTGTCTGATGAAACTGTACAAAACCTTTATTTAAAAGTACATGTCATGTAAACCGCTTGCCAATGACTGTGCCTTGTATTTGTCAGGGTTATTTGAGCTAAATTTGAACAACCACAAAAAGTATTAGGAGCCTCTTAATTCCCTTATCAGTTTCTGCATTGTCTCTTCAGCACTCTCCCTCACTTCCTTATCTCAGACTGAGATTTGTTAAGAGAGTCATTGTTCATTTCACTATTTACAGGGGAATCTCCCTTCTGCATTCCTCTTTCTGGATAAAATTATGGGTGTTTCAACACAGCAAAACAAAAGTGAGATTGGAGTGTTGCTGCTGGTTGGCCAGTCCATCTGCCAAAGAACAATAGAAGAAGCAGCCCGCGGTGCACCCAGGTGCACATGAATACTGGAGAGAGCACACTTTGCCCCAAGGGTGCACTTTCATTGCTAGAGATAGCTGAAAGGAGTGTAGTTGCATCATCAGTGCCTTATATCTGCTAACCTCTGGTTATGGTAGCCAGCGATGAACCCCTCTTGCTGTTCTGCCTGTCATTATGGACTGTGAGGAGGAGCTAGAGGCAGCAGGAAAATTCTGCTTTGTGCTGAAAAGCTTTTGTAGTTTTGGAGTTGTTTGGGCGGCATGTGCTCTGTGGAACATCTGCCTTCTTGGCAGAAATGCTGTCCCCATGGAGGAAAAGTCAGGGTCTGGAAGCGAGGTATCCTTCAAGCTGGATTTGATTTACCAGTACTCGGATGGTTATTCTTCTCATGTCCTGTGGCCTATCTGATAGACCAGACATCCAGCTTTTGCCAGCTGTTGCAAGTGGATTGATACAGATGTGTTCTGGTGTTCAATTGAAGAATAGTGAAGTTCTGAGGAGCTTTCTGTTGGTGGGAAGATCCACAGGCCCAGATCTGCTTTGAAGAGTTTTGATCACAAGTTTTCACAATATAGAAAACTATTGTGAAGCATAAAAGAGCTCTCAGACATAGATATTCTTCAGAACTTTGTCAAAATCCAAGGCAAATAGACCACAATGAGCTAAAAGTGCAAGTAATTTGGTGCTGGTGAGGTGGCTCTTGTCCATCTTAGCTTATAGATCCATTCTATAAATTCATCTAGAAAAGAAATCTGAGTTTCCTGAGTGGAATTTTCCTTTCTTTACCTGGTAACCCACAAAGTAAAGTCAAATTTTAAAAATATTTCAAGATAAATAATGACTTGTTCCTCAATGCCGTGATATGGGAGAGCAGAGCAAGCCTAGTCAAGTGCCTGTTCCCTTACATAGAAATGCATCCGGTTTCATAGCTGTTTGCCTTGGAGTTCTCTATTTACACTACTCAGGCTGTGTCCCAAGCCTACAGAGAGCATTTGGCAGAGTACTCGTGCTGCCTGTCCTGATCAGTGCGTTTCTTGCCGTGCTGCAGTGATCACGTCGTCGTCCACCAGGGAGTACACGGTGACGGAGCCCGAGCGGGACGGGGCTGCGTCCACCTACACGGGCGCCTATCAGTGGCGACAGACCATCTCCTTTGATGAATGCATTCATGATGACTCTCACCACGCTGCCTCTGCTACTCAGCAGCTCTCAGTGGACAGCGTCTTTGTCCTCTATAACCGAGACGAGCAGATTCTGCGCTACGCTATGAGTAATTCCATCGGCCCCATCAGTGGTATGTACAAATTGGAAATCTTCGTTTTTCTCTTTTGTGTGTTATCAAGAGCAGGCTTATTTTTTTTTTCTTAGCTTGTCTTAGCTGGGTTAAATTAATGAGTTGCATTAATTTGTTGCGTTAGCCAGTAGAAGCCTGCATCCATCAGTTAAGATAAATGGGGCTGTGTAAGTTTGTGTTTTCACTTGGGGTAGAGTATTTAAGTGGTTATCTCCTCTTGAAATTCAGTGGAGTTTGTCTAATTCCTTGAAATACCCTCAGTATACCACCTTGAATCTATTGCTGCTCAGATAAATGGAGTGTATCATCTATCTTTGACTAATTTATAATTCTTCTATTAAAGACTTTTTCTTGTACTGTCAGAGCAAAGGGCAAAAAAGGGGAATAAGTTTTGCCATTGAAACAGCCAGTTTCTCTAACTTATCTTGAAACATGGCATTTTATCCTTGGAAGGTATGCAGTCCATGAAGTGTGTGGTTTTGGGTGAGCTGTCCAAGTTTTTCTGTTTGCACCGAAATCAGGAAAAAATCAAAGGAGCAATTTGAAAATACATACCAGATGAGTACGGGAAGACTGCTTACTTTTGTTTGTTACAAATGTAAAGTTCTACTAACTAAAATGAACAAACCAGGCTGTTAAGAATTGCATTCTGGGTCTGGTGTCAGTGGCTGTAAGATGCATTCTCTTTCAGTCCTCCTCTTTAGAGAGGTTTGTATGACTTCTCTGTTGCTTTTTAACTCGGGAATCCTTTGCACAAGTAATAAGGAATCTCAGATATGCTATTGCCATGTCTGAGATTCATGTCCTACAAGTCATCACCTACAAGTCTACTTCTTCCTAGTGCAAAAAGTGTTCTTTCCTTGTTCCACTTGCACTATGAACAATCTCCTTCTGGGCCTTAGCTGAATGCTGTTACTTGGATAGAGTCATCATGGCTAAATATGATCTCTCTTGTCAGATGGTTCCGCTGATATTAACCGGAATCCTTGCTACACTGGAACTCATAACTGTGACACCAATGCAGTGTGTCGTCCAGGAACTGGAAATCGTTTCTTCTGCGAGTGCTCCATTGGCTTCCGTGGAGATGGAAATGTTTGTTATGGTATCAGAAACTTTTGTTATAAAATGACAGCTCACGTGGATTTTGTTTTGCTGGAAATGGGTTGACCCTCAGGTGTAGCTATTGCAGCAGAATGTGTCCTGAGAGGCTGGTTTTGGGAATGATAGGTTAGAGGGATGGTGGGGTAGCTGATGTATCTCAATGGTCAAAGTAAACAAGTTTCACTGTGTTGAAGGGTCAAACTTGGGTATGTTTTTCTAGGTTTTAAAGCATGTTTCCTACACAGTTTGTCTTCTCTTAAAATGTGAGAACTTAACTGTGAGAAACTTACTATAATGCAAGTTCTGGCTAAAATGAGTCAACTAGGTGAAAAGTTCTTGAGGGAGATGAGGAAAGGCATATGCACATGCATACAGAGCCACAGATATGTGGAACCCTTTCAAATATTGAATACATCTTTGTGATAACTGGAATCTTCATAATATTCTAGATGTTGATGAATGTTCGGAGCAAGCAGCTCTCTGTGGCAGCAATGCGGTCTGCAATAACCAGCCAGGAACCTACCGCTGCGAGTGTGTTGAAGGATACCAGTTTGCAGCAGATGGGAGGACTTGTGTTGGTGAGTTTCACATTTCTTGGAAGCGCTGTCCGCTGGCATTTGGGCTATAATGACTTATAATGTGAGTTGAATTTAGGAGTTCATGCTGCAGTTAGTGGTTACAATCCATTAGGTAACTGAAGAAAATGCCTAAAAGTACTTTATTTCCATCTCGTAAAAATTCCACATTCAGAATATTTCCATTCCAGAAATTTGAAATGATTATTGAATTTTTCTGTCCTTTCTGTACCATCAGTTAGCTGTAGATTTCATGGGGAAGTAAAATTCAAATTTGTAAAAGAAGAAAACTTCAAATAAGCAGTTATTAATTTGTTGTTGTTTCACAGCATCTTACTTTTAAGATAAAGTCAGGCTTTTTGTGCATTTTGTGCAGTGCTGTGCTTTGCCTTTTGAGGTTTGGAGTTTTGTTTTTTTCTTAAATCTAATTTTGGACTAGATATAATAGATTAGATTTTACTTACAGATTCATCCCTTGGACAAGGAGCTATTTACCATCACCCTCTGGGTGCAGGCTGTCAGCCAGTTCCCCTCTCACTGCTCAGACCCCTTGTCTAGACTATAACACATCAGTTTCTCTAGGAGGAGGCTGTGGGAAATGGTATCAAAAGCCCTGGAGGAATCCAGGTAGACAATGTCCTTCACTCGCCCCACATCAACAGAACAGGTTCCTTTGGCGTGGAAGGCAATCAGCTTTGTCAAACATGATTTGCCCATGGTGAATTACAGCCGAGACTGTTCTTCAGCTAAGACTGAGGAGCTACCTTTTTACAGCAGAAAGTTGCATTACTTCCCTTAAGAGTGTGACTTGGCATGCTGTGCATTACATTCCATTGTAAGCCTTATTTCTCTGTTCCAGTAAAAATTACCATCCACGTCTGCTCACAGTGCACTGTTAAGTCTCCCCTTTGTGGCAGAACAATTGGAAAGCAACTTCTACCAGGGCACTGAAAGGGATAGGGTGAGAGCAGCTTTATGTTCTTTCCATTACGTCTGCCACTGCCCTTTTGTCACTTGGATATGAAAAGGAGCATTCTTCCCTCCAGCCATGACCTCGCCAGCTTCACTGTACCACTTTCCCATGAAGCTGATGTGTCACACTTCTAACAAGTGCTAAGTAATTTCTTGGCCAGCTTGAAAAACTTCAGTTCGATCCCTTCCTTCAATCAAAACCAGACTTCGCATCCATAAGACTGAAAAGAGAGACGATGAAGCCCAGTTTCCCAACAGACTGAAAATATATGCCATGGTAATCTTGTTCCCTTTTCCACCAGTGAGACTTTTATAACCCCCAGACAAATTGAACCCCAGAAGGGGCAACTGCTACCCTCTTTGTGCTTTTGCATCTTGCTCTGGAATACCAGCTCTGACTCAGCATTTTGCAACTGAAGCTTTTTCATACCAGCTCTGTGACTCACTGAATCACTCTAGAAGGGAGTTATAAATAAATCCTGTTCTCCTATTTGTAGACTGAGGAATAGGAGGACTTGGGGACTCCCTTTGAGCTCCAACTCCAAATCTTACGCATTTATAATACAGTTCTGAATAGATTATTTTGTAATCTAAAACTTGCTTCATCAAACAGTACAGATATAAATGATACTAGCAATGATGTCATCCCCAGAGAAATGGAAAAAACTGCTGTTTTCAGATCTGGCTCTGATGGCTGATTTTTATTATTTCCCTGCCAATACTGTGGTAGTTTCCATCTGTGCACTGCGATGTAAAGAGCATTGTAGAGTTTGTCTTGGTCTGTCAGCTCCTCATAAGAATTATGTGAAGAAAGCCTCACTGAATGCTCTGCTACAGCATCTGGAAGTTGGTTCCTAGATGCATACATTGCAAACGTGTATTTCCAGGCCCAAAATTTTTGTAGTATTTTACCTCTTCCTATTTAAAATACCATGGTCTCCTTTCATCTTCTCTGACATAACAGGTAAGCATAGGCAAATCGCCAGCAACTAGCAGAAATAATATGTGTGCAAAACAGTGCAGTGTCTTCAGAGGCATTCTGCACAACTGTGAGAAAGTAACTTATGAAAAGCTGCAGGACTCGTCCCAGCTTCCACACTTATTCAAAAATCTGTCCAATAGTTGACAAATATGTTTATCTCCTATTGAGTGAGTCACAGCTCCTGTCTGTTGCCAAGTGACGACAGCCCTGGGTCAGCGCTAGGTTAGTGTAGCAGGATGTCTAATAATTCCCAGTGCAGTGAACTGACCACTTGGCTAACATGTGAAGTACCTCTGTGAGACGCCTTACATTTCTTCATCCATGACTCCCTTTTACAAACAGAACTGCCATGGATATTAGGCTCTGTCATTGTGTAGTTTTTCTGCCCTGTTCTATATTAACAAACATTTATGAGGTGCTGAGGACAATCAATTCCTTGTAAGAACATTAAGATTTAACACCAGTCAAAGGAGAGATCTTGGAAAAAAGAAAAATCCGAACTCCCAAACCAAAAAACTCAGTTTCTTTGTTTTCTTTACCGTCTGTGTGCTTTCACAGCTGTTCTTTCCTCCCAATAAATTTATTATTAGCTTCAGATTTTGCAAAGAAAAATTCAGATTTTCCTATTCTCTTTTGTATATGTAACCTGCAGCTGTTGAATATGTCGTGAACCATTGCCAGACAGGCACACACAATTGTGACATTCCCCAGCGTGCTCAGTGTGTGTACACCGGTGGGTCTGCCTACATCTGCACGTGCCTCCCTGGCTTCTCCGGAGACGGGCGTGCCTGTGAGGGTGGGTAGCACCAGTTCTTGGGGGGTAGAGGGGGGTGGGGTTTATACTTCTTGTTGCATAACTTGATTGCAGTGCCCTATAGCTTCTTGTGATTCAAAGTAGGAAATTTCACTAAGTCCCTCAGGCAAGTAGTGCATTATGCTTTTGTCCTTTCCCTTCCTCACTTCTGAATTCCTTCTTTAATATTTGAGCTGCAAAAGGTCCAAGATGAGGTAAATGCAAAAATTGCTTTTACTGTAGCCACAGTTACGGTAGATCTACGGTAGATGAAGCAGATCTTCATCTGCTGGACCTTTTTTGAACTGTATTGGTTTATATTAGTAAGGTGGTGACACATGATGCTTAGACTATGTAAAAAGTTATACTCTGTTTTATATCAGTTGGAGTGCAGTGGGGGAGCAGCTTTACATTGGAAACCTTGCTGGCCAAATCCTACTTCTTGTGTGTTAATGCTTTTCCTTGAGAAACACAGGCATAAATTTCTAAAATACTGTGTGAGTTAACAATGCCAGTTACTCATCGGAAAAACAGAATGCAGGAATTTGCTGAGAGCCAGAAATACATGTGCTTTTTTTTGTCCTTTATATTCCTGTATAGATGTTCTTCCAGTGGTCTATAATTCTAGCCAGGTATTCTAAAATAGGACACTGAAAGTAAAATGGCAGGTTTGCACTTCAGTTTATCACTCTGATTTGTCCATCAAGAGGAACAGTTCTCTGAGACTGATCTTTTCTTTTACAGATGTAGATGAATGTCAACAGGGCCACTGTCATCCAGATGCTTTCTGCTACAACACTCCTGGGTCCTTCAGCTGCCAGTGTAAGGCAGGTTATCGTGGGGATGGTTTCCGGTGTGTGTTAGGAGGTAAAATTTTATAGTTTTTGAAAGTTGGACCAGAAGTATAATTTGGGAATTGGAGAATATATGTTAATTTGGTTACTTTCTGGAACAGATAGTGCATTGTTTTACTGTGATCTTTGTTCTTTCTCAAGTCTTTCAAGTTTTGAATTTCAGCAAGCTTGTGTCAAAATTTCTATCTTGATTATTATCACTTTTCCATGATATCCTCTTCAATGTCCCATTTTGTTCTGTTTATTCTGCTCCTAGCAGTTCTCAGGCCCCAGGCTGATACTATGTTTTGAAGTTGCCTTATGTAAAGGTTTGACCACATATTGATTTGGTTTGTATGCACAATAGTCACAAAACATCTGGAACTATTGACAACATGAATGAAATGCAACAATGACAGGAGAAAAGCAAAGGATAAGACCAAAGTACCTCCACTGTTGTCTGCAGTAGGATTTAGATGTGTATGTGCCATGCATAGCCAGCAAGAGTCCAGAAAGACTAACTCCAGTTTCTAACTAGGGCTGAGTTGGTTTTTTATTTGCTCAGATTGTTTTCTGTTTAGCAAAAAGTTCTTTACCCTCCCACACTTCTTTTCTTGCATTGTACTTTGGGCCTTGAAGTATAAAACTCCTGATCTCGAAGGTACACTTAAAAAAAGAGTAAGGCACACTGAAGCACAAATTAGCATTGTTATGGTTACTTTAATTCAAAAGCATGCTATGGGACAGCACTCAGGTTTTGCAGAATGAGTAATGCTTTCATCCAGAAAATAAAGCCTAACTTCTGAGTATATTCAAACCCAGTTCTCCTGCTTCTAAGATTCTTGCTGTTGGGTGAAAAATGCTGCGTTGCTCAACAGACTGAAGCTCAAACCATGCAGCCAAGAGTAGGAAAGGCATAGGGCCAAAGGGAAAGAAAGCAAGAAGCCGTATGAATGAAGAGAAAGGCTCTCTTTATAATTCAGCTTCTGAACTGTGGTCTTAATGATGTCCAAAGATTCTGAAGATTCAAAATTGAGTTCTTTTTTTTTAGTACCGGATGTGCTGGCTTAAAAGTGATTGCTACCTGATGTGTTAATAACACAATATTTTTCTTTTGCTGCTATGTTCCCTAATTCTGAATTTCTGACTTCTTTTGCACAGCTGGATGCTCATGTCTTAAAAAAAAAGCAAATTATTGTTTATAGGAAAGGTGTAAAAAAACCACAAGGTTGTTTCTGATTTTAGGTCATATTTACATGACTCTTTATCATGTGGTCAACAACACGTGTTATGTCAAATCATCCACTGCTTGTAGACTTTTCTATCATAGGTAAACTGTGGGAGGCTCTGCAGTGTTTAGTTCTGAAGCTCTAGATTTTTACTACTTCTTCAGTCTTTCAATATTTTTTTAAATAACTTTTCATGCATGAATGCTCATGCATGTTTTCATTTTAATACCAGATGGATGCAGAACTACCTAGTGTTCCTGACGTATGTCAAAATATTTAGCTAACCAATCAGCTGATAAAGCCAGAATTTTTCCTCCTAGAGGAGAAAGCTGATGTGAATAACTTGAGGCAAAACCAAACCTTAAAGGTGCCAGTTTTTCAAGCAGAATTGTAGAGGCAGAAATAACTGCTTTCATGTCTGGCATATCCCCTTGGTTGAAACAGGACAATTAACTACTTCTGAGTATATGTGATAGCATACTTAAACTTGTGTTTTTTGTTTAAGAAGAACACCTTTTCACATGTGGTGGCTAGTGTCTACTAAACTGCTAAGCATAGTGTACTATCTTGTAGTAACTTCATATTATTTTTTACTGCTTGTCCTGTACGCTTCTTGACTTTCCATACTAACCAAAACTGTGTCTTGAAAGAGAATCTTTCTACCTCACAGTTTTAATGGGAGTAACAAAATATTCTGGAGAGTTTTGTTTTATCTACTGTTCAAGTGGGGGGAGGGGATCTGCCAGATTTTGTTAGTTTTCAGCTATATCTCTCTGATTTTTTTTCTTTTACTTTTTTGTACTACCAGTAGAAGACGTGCTTAGAAATGCTTGTATGAATTGGCTCTGCTCATGAAATGCTCTGAGCAGAAAAAGTCTGTGTAGATACGAAGTCTCCCTTTTGCTGAATCAAGCACAGGTATCTGTATTGCTTTGCTGGTCTGCACCAATGGAAGTGTCTGCAGCAAACTACTCCCTTCTTAGAGAGTTAATAGAACAATAGCTACCCTTGGGATGTCATTTGTTGCTGAAGCTTTAATACTTTTTAAAAGGCTGGAACCAACAGTTCATCCATTGTCAGAAGATAGAATCAAAATATACTTTCTGAAGTCTAGCAAAAAGCAGTTCAGTTTACTTTAGCACCCAATTTGTAAAGTGAGTTCCTTCAGAATGGCAATTCCAGATGAGTCTCTATTGTATTCAGCTGTAATTAGAGACCCTTTCTTCCCATTTTACTAAGGGAATCTAATTAGCCACAGTCAAGTCACTGAAGTCTTTCCTGATTGTTAGTAGTAAGGAAAGTTTTGTTCATCCAAATACCCAGTTCTTTTAGCTGTACCCTTTTCAGATTCATGTGCACAACTTTTGCATATTTGGTGTTTTTATTATTATAGGAAATGGACTGCTGAATCTTAGCAGTGCTGAATGGTAACTCTTGAAAAAAGTAGACTAACAAGCAAAATTTATTTTAGTCGCACAGAAGAGGGTGTCTGTAGTAGTGAACCAGCAGGTTGATGAAAGAGTTAATGATGCTGGAATGTCCCCCTGCTCACAGCTATTAAGAAAGTCTGTACTTCATTATTTCCTCACGCTTCATTTTTCCATTTCAAAAAACCAGATGTCTGAATGTTTCTACCCCTGCAGACCCCAGACATTGTTTACTAAACAGAAACAAATCTAGATTCTTGGAACCTAGGGGTCTGACTGTTAAGAGCCATTTGCTGGTCCTCTGTATACAATCTGTTTCACATGAGAAATGAAATGCACTTATCAGGGCAGCACTGTAAGTGAAGGATTACAGAGGAAAATGAAGGGACAAAAGAAAGTGTGTAATTTTGTTTTGGTTTTTGTTTGCCCTTTTTTTTTTCTCTTTTTTTTTTTATTGACAAAGCCTGAGAACAGCAATTGAAAATGTCAGTAGAACTTCTTGTGATATTTGGGGAATTAAGTGATCCACATAGGCAATTAAAAACTTTGACTACATACTGATTCTGGGCATGATTTTAAATCACTTCTGTCTTCAGCTTGTGAGTGGAAAACTGTTTGTGTTGTTACACCAGATTTTTAAAATTTCTGAATGTGGTCACAGAAGTAATTTGATTTGGTTTAATGTATCAGACTGTAATCCCCCCTGCAAAATGGAAGTCCTGTACATCTCTTTCTCATCCTGATTTCTCAGCCTTCTTTTTTTTGTTTTTTTTTTGAAAAGTCAGTAAATCATTTTCTGCAGTGCTGCTGCAAGAGCTTAATTTATGACCAAAAAAGACTTTCAATATTTGTATATGGCTTTAGGTTTCTTTTTCTTCCTCCACCTATGTGATAAATTTGTACTTTTATGATTTTCATCTTTCCACATCCATGCTATTTCCATTTAATTTTTTCAATTTCCATTATACATTTCAGTGAAATTAAAATTCAAGATTGCCACTGGTAGTTTATGAAACAACTGAAAATAATGTTTAAAACATAAAATACAAACTTATTTTTCTGAGGAAGGATATACATTTAGCTTGAGTTCAGGATGCACTCTTCTATGTATCTAGTCTGACTTGTGTTCTGTGGTCCATGGAACATGAATTCTCTTATCAGGACTTTGATCTCTGTTCTGCCCTATGAATTCTCTCTTAGGAGCTCTTTTCTGTACTCTGGTTCATTTTTTTCACTGTCCTTTTGAACTGTTACCAGAGCTTAACCTAGTATTCTCCCCAGTCCCACATTGCTTCTCTATACCTGTGCAGTGTTCCCTGTGTATATGCTGAACTCTTATTTATACCCCATCACAATCCCTACAGCACTGAGCTGGGTGCTGATAGTGGTAATGTGCTGATAGTGTGGGTTTGGTTGTTTTGGTTTTTTTTTTTTTTTGGTTGTGGTTTCCAAGAGGAGTTTATCTTTAGAGGCACTCTAAAGATTATACTTCTTAGAATACACTGTTCCTCTAAATTTTCTATTTGACTGTGTGAATCTGATTTTAAATGAGCTCCTCCTCATGTATTATGGCTATTTCTCTTCCACAAATGATGGAACCTATCATTGTATATTTTTCTTTGGAATTCTAATAAAGGAATTAAATTCCTTAATACAGAAATTTAAAACCAAGACTAAGGTAATATGGAAGCTTTTAGCTTGGCTTTCAAATGTGGATTTCAGGAATGGCAAGAACCTCTGAAAATCTCCCTGGTATGGAGACTTGAAATAGGCATGACTTGCTTTGTTTGCTACAATCAGGTATAGTAGTAGATGTAACAGCACTGTTACACCAGGCAGGTGTTACTTGCTCTTAGCTCTGCCTGTTGTGGTTAATGGAGGTTTTCTTTGTGCCAGTCTTGATCAGAGAAATCTCCTAATGTTAATTGTTCCGTATCTTTGAAGAGTCTTGACTGAATGAAATATTACTGTAGTTATATTAAAGGAAGGGCACTTAGAAACTTCATTTAGGCTGCTGTGCTGAAGGAAAGGAAAGTTACTAGCTATAAGATTTGCAAATAGAAGCTGGCTTACAAAGTAGCCCTTGTACTACCTACGTATATGCCAGTTCTTGTTATATGTTTTGTCTAATGTGCTGTTGGCTCATCAAGGCAGGCAATGTGCTTTATTTTCTGTGTCAGTCTCATCTTTCAAACTGTCATAGCTAGCCTCATTTCAAACAGTTAATTAATCCAGTTTAAAACTTGCAAAAACAGAGCATCTTCTCTGAGGAACAATTAGTACAATGTATGACTGTATAAGCAGACTATTTATCCCAGCCAACTGTCATCTGTATGCAAGATTACGGTGCCTTCAATACTGCATAGGCTGGAACACTGGACTGGGATTCAGCTCACATTTCTTTAGGTGCCTGTAAACTATTAGCAAAATAATCCTGTTCATGATTCAGAGATAAGGAGAGGAAAAAAATAGGATTCAAAGCGTCTGGTTTGGATTATCATAACCAATTTAGGAGCTTGTTTTGGTTTATAAACTTTAATATTGGCTAAACCCATTAGCCAAGGGAGTTGAAATTAGTTTAATGTTGAGAGACAGGTTAAAATGATTGAGTCAGCACAGATGAATATGGTAACACTGTTTTTATTTCTTTTCAGAATTTTTCTTTAACATAGATTACTTACCACACTTTATATTGTTAAGAAGTGATCACAAATGTAAAAGACTCTTAGGAGCACAGAAGTGGTAAAATACATACTTATCCCTTGAAGTAAGTGACAATAGGCTATGACACCTTTTCATGCAACTGAAAAATCAGTATTGATGGGACTTTTTTTTTTTTTTAGAAAGAACAAATATTCTCTGTCTTCTAGAAACCGAGTGCTAATTTTGAAAATGGATGTGACTAGTTTCTTGACATTCATGGGGCTGATTGCATAAGTAGGCCATTTGCTAGATTGATCTTGATCACTGCAATATAAATACCCTTCAAAAATTCCATTGATATTCCTGTGTAAGATCTGCAGATATAAATGTGAAAATTGTCTTGACATTAGAATAGACATAGGTATTTCAAGGTACCAATAATACTAATATATTTTATGTATAAGAGCTGGGTCACACACTCCTTTGTATAATTCATATTTGCTGATTCATTATCATAGAATCACTATGGTTGGAAAGGACCTCCAGGATCATCAAGTCCAACCTTCCTCCCAACATTTCCCTAACCCCTAGACCATAGGCTCAAGTGTCACACCCACTCGTTTTTTGAACACCTCCAGGGATGATGACTCCACTACCTCTGTGGGCAGCCCATTCCAGTGTCTAACCACTCTCTCAGTGAAGAAATTCTTCCTAATATCTAATCAGAATCTTCCCTGGTGCAGCTTGAGGCCATCTCCCTTCATCCTATCATCAGTAGTTTGGGAGAAGAAACCAACACCAGCCTCACTACAACCTCTTTTTAGGTAGTTGTAGAGAGCTATAAGGTCTCCTCTTGGTTTTCTCCAGACTAAACAACCCCAGCTCCCTCCGCCACTCCTCCTAAGGTATGTTTTCCAGCCCTCGCACCAGCCCTTCTCTGGACCCGCTCCAGCACCATCATGTCCTTCTTATCCTGTGGTGCCCAAAACTGGGCACAGTACTTAAGGTGTGGTCTCACGAGTGCCAAGTACAGGGGCATGATCACCTCCCTGCTCCTGCTGGTCACACCATTTCTGATCCAGGCCAGGATGCCATTGGCCTTCTCGGCCACCTGGGCACACTGCTGGCTCATGTTCAGTCAGCTGTCCACCAACACCCCCAGGTCCTTTTCCACCAGGCAGTTTCCAGCCACTAAATCAACTTCAGAAAGTTGATTGAGACTATTGATTTTTAAAAAGTTGTTAGATATTCTTTAATTCTGTGAGTTTCAGATGGGAAGGAAAAATGACCGGCTTGTACATTTGTTTCTATATCTCACTGAGGAGGAGCTAATAGTGCATTACAAAGATTATATGAATGCAATGAAGATTTTGTTCCCAGTGAACAAAAGCTGGGTGGGTCAATTACCAATACTCTGTATTCCCTCTGCTTTCTTTCACTTGCCAAAAACTGTGGCAAAACTATCCAGTTATTGGAATCAATATTTTTTACCTGCATACTGCATAGTACATTGAATACATGCAAACAAAATTTGAGATAGCTAATGGAAGCTTTCTTTCAGGGTCTGTTTTTGTACATTGATTCAAGGCTCTCCACCACCCACATTAAAACTGATGCCAAATATTTCAGTTGTTCAGTGAGCTGTTCTCCAGATATTTATATTTCACTAATTGTGTCCAGGTGCATGAAACTTGTCCAAAGCTTTTGCTTGCATAACTAGTTTAAATAATAAAAATTACCCTTCTTTTTTGTACTTGTGTGATTTACACCACAACAATCTGTGGAAGCATGGGATCAGATTTTTACTCAGCTGGGCTGGGTCTAGTCTGAGCCACACATAGCTAATGCTGTCCACCAGGCAATGTGAAAACAAAGAATAAATGGAAGTGTAATTTTAAAGCTTCTTCAGCAGGCAGTTTGTGGTGACTATCTCTAACTGTCTGTAGGAATCATTGACAGGAAAATGTTACTCCACCATAATTAGAGCTCTTTCTTTCCCAATGCACAGAACCCTTCAAGGGTCTCAAGTGCAAGGTAAAACTAAGCCAGATATTTTTTGTCTGGAGAAGGAAAAAGATTGGTGTTATTGTATTCTTCTAATTTAATTTGGTATCTAGAAGGATTTATTGATCCAGACTATATTCCCTGTCACAGGATAGGTAATACCATAAGATGATATATATTTTAGTCCAGGCTGTTTTGTAAAAGTGAAACCAAAAGAATTGAATCTCTTGATAGTCTGGAAACTTAGTCTTTCCTCTGTAATCTCTACAGTAATACATACACATGTGGTTTAGCCATTGTGTACCATATGATGCTCTGCATACTTAGTATTCCTGTTTTCTTTATACCCTTACTTGTGTGTCTTCCCAGGGATAATCTGTCCTTGAAATTCCTTTCTTAGGTCCAAAAGTATCAAACAAGTGCTCAAACTTGAGAACTGAACTCTAAAACACTAGTCTACATCAAAGCAATGATTTGTTTCCCTTCCTAGGTTCTGTAACAAACTCAGCATCTGCTTCATGTTGTGATTTTCTTTTGTGGCTTTGAAGGGAAGCTCAACTTCTAGCATTACAAAAAATCCTTTATGCACTGTATTTAATTAGCACTGGCTAATTAGTCATATTTTAAGGCCTATGGGTAACTGCCAAATGAGTAGACATTGGATTTGAAAGTTGGACAGAGTGTTCTTGATAATGTACTTCAAGGAGACAAACAGTGTTTTTCAACTTCTGTTTATGACCATTCAGTGGAGGAGGCTGCAAGGGGGCTGCTTGTTCTGGTGTAAGCTAGACAGTGAAAGACAAAATGACCTTAGTTGAAGGCAAATATGTCACATTTACCTATAGAGCACACTGTTCCTGAAGGTGCATTGAAAGCATATGCCTTCAAGGTTTGTAACAGTGCTGTGTTCCTCCAGAGGTAAGAATATTTGTGTTACAAGTGGTCAGCATACATTAACTGTTAATGGAACATACTTAAAACAGAAATGTTCACTGGTCTTTTTTTTTTTTTTTCCCCCCACAGAATTGGAAAAGACCAAATGCCAACATGAACGAGAAGTAGCTCTGGGAAGTGGAGGCACTTTCTTCCCAAGGGACATAAGGCTTGGTCACTTCATTCCTCAGTGTGATGAGCATGGAAATTACCTACCCACTCAGTGCCATTCTAGCAGTGGATATTGTTGGTGTGTGGATAGGGATGGAAATGAGATTGATGGCACCAGAAGCGGCCCAGGAGTTCAACCACCATGTAAGTGGTGAAACACTTGTTTCTTGGTGGGTGACTCCACTGAAGTGTATTGTCTCCCAAATGTGAGGCTTACTCATGTCCCTGAGATAGAGCACTGACTTGGAACAATGCAGATCTTTGCTGTCCCAGTGACCATATGCCTTGTGCTGTAGAACTTTGGCAATTCCAGCATACGTTTTTCCTTCAGCCAGGGCATCTGGACAACCGTGGTGAGTCTCTGAATAAGCTGATAGTTTTCTAACTTCTTCCCTGCCTTGAAACTGTGAGGGGCCCCTACAGTTTCTGTTCTCTGGGAGCTGTGGCAAATCTGAATGTGCAGTAACTGACTTCCCTTGGGAAATGAAGGCTGTTCCTTCCTACATCTTCCGCACTTCAGATGGAAAGTAAAATAGTTTTTTCTAAACGTTTGACAGAAAGAGCAATTACAGAGCTGAACATGAAAAGACCTATTATGTCAATTGCTCCTTTGCTGTCAGCCAACGGAAAAAATTCAGAAGCTTTCTGCATCTGATTATAGTTATTAGTGTCTGCTAATGGGGCTGTTTCCTTCTAAGAAGTCAGACTGTAATTGTGTCTCTGCAAATAACAAGTAGCACTGTTATGCTGTGCAAGCTCATTTTTTGCCTTGTTTCCTTCTCTGTTAAAAAGGTCTGAGCACAGCTGCTCCTCCTGTTGTTGTTGGGCCCTCTGTTCGACCAGATACAGTACCTCTGCCACCAGGAACACACTTGCTCTTTGCTCAAAGTGGTAAAATTGAACATGTTCCACTAGAGGGAAACAATATGAAGAAAAACGGTGCAAAAGCACTCTTGCATATTCCAGTAAGTAACCTACTATACTAAGTCCTTGTCTTTTAGAAGGCTTGTGACAAAGATGAAACTGAGAGTGCTGGTCTGTGTATTTTGATAATTGTAAGGTCCAAACTAAATTTTTACTCTTGATGGAAATTTCAGCATCCCATCACTTTGTCACTGAAAATTTCTGACCTAACTAGTCAAAAAGCCTAAAACTACACTATAGAAAAAATAATTTTTCTTTAAGGAATAGCTAATAAGACAAAAAATCTAGTGTTTGTGACCTCACGTGCTTCTAACAGATAATCATATGAACTCTTCTACATTCACACTTCCACTGGCTTTCTGACTCTGGTATAAAAGTCTAGGAGCCTTACAAGAGCAGTATGTGAAGAGGCCCTTTTTTTTCTCTTACTCCCTCAAAGGTTTTTTTTTCGAAGTCTTAATCTTTTCCTGTTTTTTTCAGACAGTTCTCTGCACTTCTTGGCTACAGACATATATATAGATTATTTTTTTCTTCTTCTTCAATTTTTTTACTTCCTTCTCCGTGTGTAGGTGCAGTGGGTGGTAAATCTTCTTCCCACACTTCTTACTACTGTCTTGAGAATCTTTTTTTCCTTGAAAATGAATCCTTGATGCTGAGAGATAAAATACAACTCTTCCTTAAAACCTGCAGTTAAAATTAAACTTTCAGTCTCCACTAACAGCATTGTCTCTGTGTTGCCTCAGTGTTGTGTATTTGTGAAGTGACAGTGTTTATCACTGTCAGGTTGCTTTGATTGCTTTGTAAACTACATGAATGTACTCTGATGTATAAGTGCATCTGGTTTAATGCATAGTTTTGGACCATCTTTCTAAGAAGTGGCAAGTTACAAACGCAGCAAAAGTGATAGACCAGGGAATCCAGGTGAAATTACCAATTTACCCTGAAAGTCTCTTTCATTTGCCTGGAGGAAAGAGTTTCAACTCTAAACTCAAAACTCTAGTCCTGTCTTCTTCTGCCTGGAAAATTACATCTGTGTGTTCCTTGTTCCATGAGCATATTCTTTCCAGCAGGATGATTTGTGGAGTATTTAAGCTTTTTTTCTTTGTTTTAAAAACTTACTTTGTTAGAACTTCTGAGTCAAACGATGCCATGTAGGCAGCACTGCTGAAATGCAGTCATAATGCATGGGTTGGTGAATATATAGAGTGTGAATCAGTGTAAATTTGATGGATCCTTGAAGGGAAACAATGAGACAAAAAAGCATGCGAGGAATAACACAGTGAAATAACAATATGAACTTACTTTAAATGAATAGGCAGGTGAAGTTGTGAAAGTCAGACCAGCTGGTCAGTACTAATACCTACAATACTTCTTTGAAAGAAGACAGTTGTAAATGGTGTCTGCTAGTGAAAAGGGACTTATAATTGAAAGAATTTTTCAAAGCCATTCTGCAATGACTATTGCCCACTCTTTTTCTCTGCTTGCCATCCCCATCTCTCACCTTTCCACAAGAATTTTGTTTTTTTCAGGCTTGAGACTTAGATTCATAAGCTACTGCTGCTGGCAAATAATTGGTGTTTAACATAAGCTGTTGTAATTTGCTTGTTGATCAACAGGATAAAGTTGTTATTGGAGTTGCTTACGATTGCGTGGACAAGATGGTTTATTGGACAGACATCAGCGGCCCTTCGATCAGCAGGGCGAGCCTGCATGGTGGGGAGCCAATAACCATCATCAAAACAGGTAACAGCACAAAACTTCCTCTTGCTACTCCCTCGGAGTGACACGAGAGACTTGAATTTAGTATTATATACTTCACAGGTATCACCTGAGCTATAGCATTACATGTTTGTGTTGTTTGGTTAAACAATAACTAAGAAGTCTGCATAACATAAAATGGAAAAAGATCTGTTCCCTGTGCAATATAGTCCTTCACTTCTTTTCTGCTGCTAAGATAGGCAACAAGTCAGTTCTCTCTAAACTAAGTTTAAGGCCAGAAATGGGAGCAGCACATCAGTGAAATGGTTCTGTCCCTACTTGCAGCTGAAGGATAATCTACCTGTCAAACCATTAAGTGTCTTCTGAACATCACTGGGGATGTTTTAATTCAAGGTTGAGAGATTTGAAAGATGTATTGAGCTGTTGTAGTGTCTTTAGAGCCTATCTCAAAGCACTAGTAGGAGCAGGGTTCAGAGCCTCACAGTCTGGGCTTTGGACAGTGCCTCAGCTCCTCAGAGGAATATTTAGAGGGTATTTGTACCCAGCTGCAATCCTAGGCTCTGCTTATATTTTTGCTGTGTTGTACAAAGAAAAAAATAAAAACAAAATAAAACCAACCCTCCTTTGGATGCTTTGTCACTTCTAGGGAATAGTCTTGAGGTCTTCACTGCTTTCTACCTGTGGTGGCTTCCTTAGGGCTGCCACTATAGTGGGGTAGCACAGCCAGTACTCTCAGAGCTAAGCCCCAGGTTATGACATCATGGACTTTTAAAGTTCACTCACTTTCCCGTGTTGTGGACTGGCTGTGCTATGTTGTGCCCAGCCTGGCAACCCTTGTGTAGCCCACCTCTTCATATAGTTATGTCTTGTCAACCATACTGATTAGAAAGGCTAGTTCAGCATCCTTCCTGAAAAGGTCCCATGTCCCTGGCTGTAAGGAATGGAACACATGGGTAGGGTGGGCTAAGCTCACACTACTGTGAATAGACGTTATTCATGCTTACAATGATACAATGGCTACAAGATGTAAATATGTGAAGAAGCAACATTATAATATAAAACCTAGGTCATGTGCTGGAGTAGACCTATTGTTGTTCAATGTATTTACAGTATAAATAGGGGATGATGGATTGTCAGTTTGCTGTTGAATGGGTATCAAACACAATCAAAACTAAAGCTGACTAATGAGTTGCATTTATATATTCACATGGAATATCATCCCTGGTTATCACTCTTAGCTTCTTGTTGTTGTTCAGGCAAGCAAGATAGGTAATCCACTGGCTAGCTGAGATTTGGTTGTGTAGTCCTTTTCTGTCCTGTTCTCTGCCTGTCAGCTGCCTGCTTTGCTGAGAAAGGACTAGTGAGCAGTGAGGTTGAAGAAGAGAACCCCTGCTCTGTGTTCCTGGGCTTGGGGATCAAACAGCTGAAAGGTGGTTAGAAACTGTTTCAGCTGTGACTTTCCATGCCTCACACTCAAGTTGTAAATTAAAAGTGAGTAAAACAAAAGTGAGTAAAACCACTTTGTCTGTTTTTTACACTTGGAGTTGCTCAAGGATTTGAGAATTGGACTAGAGGGTGTCGTGGGGGTTAGTGCTTTTATAGTGTTGTGGGGGTTAGTGCTTTTATAGTTTGTCCTGTTCTCATACTCTTTCCCCCAAGGCTCTACTGCTCACTGCAGTTCATGTTCATTTTCATTAAAAGGGTAAGTGTAAGCCCATGCATCTTAAAGATGAAAACTGTTTTAAATGGAAAGGCTTAAGGGGAAGGCCAAGTTCAGAAAACAAAATGAATGGGAGACCATTAAAAAATCAACAAGAAAAATAGCTGGGGCACTTTCTGTGTTCTGATGTCCTCAGGATCCTGGAACATCTGTGTAGTCAAGATACTGGAGGAAGTCACCATTGCTTTGAGTCCTTTGCAGCTATTGTCACAAAAATTTAGGAAAGTATTTTAGGAAAATGATCAACCATTTTTAAAACTCCACAGTAAATATGCTTTGGTTTTCTTTGGATGTTTTGAGTATCTCTACCTGGAGTTTGTGCTTTGGAATAGCTGCTTTGCTGGGGCGCTATCTGGGCTCTTAGGGGCAGTGGAGAGGTGGGGGTGGCTTGGATCCTACCTTGCCCTGGGAAGGGAAAAGAGAGAGCTTAAGGCCATACCTAACCACTCCAGCAATTATGGAACTTCATATTTCTTTACAACTTGATGGCTTTGTAAGATTTCTTCTTCATCCCAACTTATTTAATCTTAAAGGGAGTCTAACCTGTAATGCAAGCATGTGTCTATACAACTAAAAATTCTGTGGGGAAAGTATTTCCAATTTCAACAATTAAAATATTTGCTCAGATTCTACTCATAAAAGTGAGGGAAATTACTACTGCTAAAAAATTGATACGGATATGAATTACTCTGTCTAATGAAAATGTGTGTGCATGCATTAAAAATCTTGCAGTGTAGAAAATAAAACTTTTAAAATATTTGTGAAGGCTTTCAACTAAATTTTATTATTTTAGGTCATTCAGGATACTTCAATGCCACATGGAAACCTCATGGGTTTTACCTGCTAAAAAAAAAAAAACCTGTATGTGTAAAAATGTCTTATGATTTCTGTTGTTTGCATAGGAAATGAATGCCATCCCTGAAGACATGTTGCACTTCACCTTCAGGATGTTAGTGGGCTCCTCAATAAGGAGTCAGAACAAAATAAGTTTGAATATAACAATATTTGAATGGATGTCTTCTATGCTGGCCAAGACTGAAAATTTAAAATTTCAAGAAATGGGAAAAGGCTTCCCTCTCAGAAGACTCATGAGAATTCTTTGTTTTGTTTCAGTCTTTGTCTTTTTCCTCCTATGAGCTGCAGCTGCTTTCCTCAGTTCACATGTATTTTTGTGGAATGCACTACTTTGTTTGTTAAAGCTCTTGTGATCCAAGTTGCATTGCTTTGCACAACATGTTTTATTGTAGAGCCCCATCCAGCTCTCTCTCCCTGCAGCTGTATAGCCTGTGGAGGCTTTCTGAGCTCTGCAGCTGTGGAGGCAGATCAGGAAGAAGAGCTTTCCTCTTTGTTTTTCGTGCTTAAGTTGTACTAGCCATATACATCTGTACAAGCCTGTTCCCAGGGACAGAGCCTGTGACTCTGTCAGGCCTGTGACAATAAAGCAGGAACACACTTGTGCCTCTGGAAATACTGGTGATACATGAAGCCTATATATTTACTTACCCACCATGGGGAATAGCTTTTTTTTCTGGCTCATTGTCAACAAGACAGGAAAGGCATTTACTTCAGGCTTCTTTAAATGTCCTGACATGTAGCTGAAGCAAGGAAACTAATCAGGGAAGAGGGACTCCTGGGAATCAGTGGCAGCAGATCTTTTGCCTAATACCTTCTTCTGTTTCCTAAAAAGAGGCTGGGAGCTCCTTCACCACCATTTAGTCAGTCCCAGAGAGTGGGGATTGTCACCACCATCACCTCAGAACAAGGCCACTGTCAGCAGTCTCTGCTATTATCAAGAAAATAAGTAAGAACATGTGAGAGTCTGAAGCATATGTTATTCAATAGCTGGCTGGTATGAAGGGTCACTTCACCTCTTTTTGGGAGTGACCATGTGCAATTCTTTTTCTTTTGGAATTTAAATTGGACTAAAATTGATTTGTACCTGTTTTTTGCTTCACTATATCCCACACAGCCTGCCTGCTCTATTTTAACTGAGGAATGAACCTTGAAAAGTATAGAGAAGTTTTTCATAGTGGCTGAATTGAACCTTAGAGTGTTATGTATTTATTCTGCATCCTTCATCTGAGTTAGAAGCTACTAATGCTAAAGCAGTAAGGTCATTATTTGCTATTTCCTGTTGTTTTTGGAACAACTAACTGTCCAAGAAAAACTGTGTACATACAGTACTAAAACATGTTCCAAAAAGGTTTGCTCTGCCAAAAAAAAAAAAAAACCAAACAAAAAAACCCAAACAACAACAAAAAAAAACCCCAAGAACTGAATCTAAATTCCATCAGTTAACTACTATCATTATCTCTAGTGCTTTGGAGCTTGTTTATCTTTAATTATTGCATTGGCTAAATGGAGCATAAGTCCAGTTTTCAGAGGGGCTCCATGTATGCCAGTACCAAGGAAGAGGAAATACTAAGCATTATAAAATCTGTTCTAGATCTTGGCCTGCTAAGGAAGGTACAATAAGATAATCTCTACTGTTTGTTTCTATGCTATCAACTCTTTTTCTGTGTCCATCCACCAAGGAAAGTTTACATGCATGAGTTGGTTCCTTGTAGAATTTGTCATTCTGTGTATTTATGAAGGTTCTGTGTATTTAAACTTGATAAGGCAAAATGTGTATTCCTCTTCCAACTGACATGAATTAGGTTTCGTTGAACCACAGCCAGAAAACTGAAGAAAACTTCTCTCAGTTAGTTGTTTTCAAGGCTGACATTGTGTATTGGGAATAAATATAATGCCTAGACATGTTTTACTCTGTTCTTCTGCAGACTTGGGAAGCCCTGAAGGGATTGCTGTAGATCACCTAGGTCGTAACATCTTCTGGACTGACTCTCAGCTGGACAGAATAGAAGTGGCTAGGCTGGATGGGCGGCAGCGGCGCATCCTTTTTGACACTGGCCTGGTGAACCCCAGAGCAATTGTTGTGGATCCTATAAGAGGGTATGGAGATGTTGTCAAGAATTCTGTGCAGAGCTTGGTTTTATTTATTTAACATGAGCATATACTCTGAATCCATGTTTCTAGGCTGTCTGTAGACAATAACAGAGCTACCTTTTCCTAAAACAACTAGCAAACAGAAAAGGAACAATCTACTTGTGTCCTGTGTTTGAAATAAAAATTCTAAAATGCCTGCTAGGTAATACTGTGATATTTTGTTGAGAGGTTTGTCAAATACTTATTTTTACTTTATTTTCAGTACATTGTTTGCAAGATGACCAGCACTGACCTTACCTGGAATTTTTTTTTTTTTGCCAGATTACTGGTCTAAAACAGTAGATTAAGCAACCTTATGTTTGAATTTCCATCATGACAGTCCTTCTTCCTGTACTGTGTTCCTTCTCTGAAAGCCCCTACGGTGCCTCTTCTGTCATAATTTTCACTTTTATCATACTGTTGCCTGAGAAGGTCCTATTAGGCTTCTATATGAAGATGCCCACAATTATGTACTTTAAAAAGTGAGCCTATAAGCTTCATTCACAGAAATAGCCTAGCAGAGTGTAAGTAGGAAAGTGTAAATGTTTTCAAGGTATCATTCCAGCCTGCAACAATAGAATTGTCTCCATACTTTTATGTAGTCTTTGATCTGTTAACAATTTCTCTCTAAATATTTACAAGAAATACAAGGAAAATTAAAAGTACTAGAGAGTGCATGGTACTACAGCACATCTGCTCATTCATGTCTGAACTTCCCTGCTGTTTCCCTGGTGCCACTTTTTGTAGCATGGCTGCTGCTGAGAAGAGGCATTTCAGTCAAAATATTCAAAAGCACAGAAGCAAAGAGGCTTTCTTTTCAGTATTGAATTGCTGGGAAGCTGTACTAAATGATTGCTGAATTGATAAAATAGGCATTTGGAATGCTCTTATGTGAGAATTAATTTATGAAAAAAAGTACTATATCACTCAAGGAGAGTTTTTTTTGGAAGATACATCTTCATTCCAGATGTTTGCAAGCAAGGTTTGTAGTGACAAAAAAAATGCATGGTGTCCATGAAAACGAGTGACAAATAAATAAGAAAGTAAAGGTATTAACTTAGAATCATAGAACGGTGTGAGTTGGAATGGGCCTTAAAAATAATCTTAAAAAACCTTAAAATCTTAAAATAATCCCTGCTGCCATGGGCAGGGATACCTCCGACTAGACCATGTTGCTCAAAGGCCCACCCAACCTAGTCTTGAACACTTCCAGTGTTAGGGCATCAACTTTGCCAGGCTTCTCTAATTGCTTTAGCATAGAATAAAATGTTACATAATAATGGGCTGTAAACATCTGTGGATGTACATCAAGTGACAGAGTAATAAGAAAAAGTGAATGCAATTTGTGGTAAGAGAGAAGGGGAAAGGCACAAGTGTGATCAGATTGAGGAGAGACCTCTGTTCCATGCAGAACTCCATGAACAGAGTAGAACTCTGAGTTCAGGTCAAGCAACACAGACTTCTGTATCCTAGTACATGGTGTGTGTGTATGTTAAGGGCTAAACAACAACAGTGCTTGCATTGAAGGACCATGTAAATTTTCAGCCACAGAAAGTGCATCCAAGGGGAAAAAAAACCTCCAGTAACAAATGGCTATTATTAATAAAGCATCAGTGAATTAATGTTTCTCTTTGGGGTTCTTCCCCTGACCATAAACTACCCTGATTCCACTGTATATTGCTTACTTGGTGCACTGAAAAGGAAAAAGTAAGTTTCTAATTAATCCTACAAACGCATGCCAAATGCTCCTGCTGCTTAGCCTGAGCAGACGTGATGGGTAATGAGAAGAGCTGTAGATGTACATTTTGAATGGTCCTCAGAACTGTTGAAATGGAGATTCTTTGGCTGCCATCTTGCACATAACCTAAACAGAGTCATTTCTTCTCATGTGTATGCTTTCTCTTTTTGGTTTTAATGGAAGTGTAATGTTTGCTACATCTTTACTATGCTTCTGTTACTTCTATGTCCAAGTGCAATATGGTCCTTCTTATTTATTTTTAATTTATTTAGTAGTTCTTTAATTTATCACTTATTTAAATTACTTTGGGTGTGTACATGTTAGTTATGTGTCCTTAGCATTTCCTTAATTCCATCAGTCTTTTGAGATCAATCATTGTCTTAATTCTTGCCTTTTTCTTACTCTTAAGAAACTTGTACTGGACTGACTGGAACAGAGAAGCTCCTAAAATTGAAACCTCATACATGGATGGCACAAACAGAAGAATCCTTATTAAAGATGATCTCGGGTTACCAAATGGGCTGACTTTTGATCCTTATACATCAATGCTGTGCTGGGTAGATGCAGGTAAAGACACGGTAAAATCTTTTATCGTAATAGTAGTAGGATAACTATAGCCAGTCAGAAATTCTCAGTTTATTAATCATTACTACCACTGTAGTATTCATGTGAGACTGTGTGCAAGCTGAAGGATTTCAATTTTTATAACAAAACTTTCTGGGAATGCATCAAGTTTGTATCTGTGTGGCTATCTCTTTTGGCAGTGCTTAGGCCTTTGTAGAAGAAGTAGTGAGTTTAAGACCAGGAAAAAACAGTGGTGCATCTAATCTGGCCCTACTGAATATTGTCTTGGCACGGTTGCTCTAAGACCTGTAGCCTTAGGCAAAATCTGGATTGTATTTGTCTGAAGCAAGGCCTGAAAAAGCACTTCTCACTAGATTTAAAGATCAAGAGATAAAGGTTCTGCCACAAATCCATTGTTACTTTTAAGCCAGTGTCTTACCAGTGTGCTTTTAACTCTCGTTTGAATTTTTTTTCTTTGTCTTTCTGCATATAGACTCTTCCAGAGATCTCCTATGGAGGTGCTTTTGCTCTTCAAGTCACCTCTCAAGTTTTTGATAAACTAAAAAGATTGAGCTCTCTTTCTCACTGGAAGACACTTTCTCAAACCTTCAAATGTTATGCTATCTTTCTTCTCTTTTTCACACGTCCTCTCTTCTTTTCACATTTGTCTCTTTTCCTTTTTCCCTTATTTTGAAACCTACTACTTAAGAGAAACCCACAGGTGTTTACATTCACTAGCACTGTTCCTACCTGTATAGTAGCTTTACAGCCAGACCTTTTTACACTTGGTTTGTACCGACAAGTTAGATGTTCTTACTGCAGTCTTGCCTTTGTGGCCAAACCCACCAAGCATTTTGGGAACATGCTTACCAAACTGACTTTACAAAAATGCTTTCCAGAGGAGGTGGAACTGGTTGGTGGTTTAAGTATCCTTCAGAATGGAGGAGACTTTCTGTCAGCTTCCGTACCAGCCTGAGGGTGCTGGTATCTGTAGCAGGTGTCTGTAAGCAATGGCCATGGCTGCACTAGACGTCTGTGTTCCTGTAAGCTAAGTGATATGCTGATGAGCATTAGCACCAAGATACTTTTCCATCCAGTCTTTGGCACATGTAGAGATGTGGCACAGGAAGGGCTTTGGCCAAGCAGCATACTGAAAGACTTCCAGGAAGCTTTAGTCTGTTCATGCTCGAGTGCTTACGTTTGCCCTTCGTTCCTCGAGAGAGCTCTCTTGTTCTGTTTCAAACGCTTAATTGTTTCACTACGCCCAGGTACCAAGAGGCTGGAATGCATGAACCCTAATCACCTGGGTCGACGGAAGATTGTTGAAGGAATTCAGTACCCTTTTAGTGTCACAAGCTATGGGAAGAATTTATACTACACAGACTGGAGAAGGTATGTTATCTGCTAGAGACATTGCGGACTGCTTTAATCTGTTCCTCACCCTGGTAGAAACCGAAGCCTATACTGCATTTCTCGTGCTTGACCTCTCACACATTCCTGGTTTTGTTTTTGTTTTCCTGACAATAGCTGATGCAGGGCAGAGTGGATGTCTAGAGTTGACCTATTGATGTTGCCAGTTAACTGAGTTTTCATTTTCAGCATAGTGATTTATCCTCTAAAAATATGCTTTGAAACACTGAACATCTCTGGGAAAGGAGTGGGAGCTAACATGTTTCCCTTGTGGCTGTACTTGCTGTATTGTAGGGGGCAGAAATTAGTCACTCTTGCCTTTCTATGCCCTATGTTATCTATATTTCAACCAGAAATAAGAAAAAAAATATTTTTACTGTCTTGATGATGCTTTCTTTGTTGCAAATGATCTAAAACATTGACATGATCATGACTTTAGAGTGTATTATTTTCCAGCGAAAAATCCAGTCCATGCATTTTCAAGTATGTATTTTTCCTTGACATAAATGGTTGTGTGGGCTCTATCTGCAAACTCTTACACAAGTGACTCCAAGTGCAGCAGGAAGAGCTATTAAGATTTGTAAGGTTTGCCAAGCTAGAACCTAACAGCTGAAAAATGCTCTTCTACAATAGGCTTGTATAAATGGGAAACAGTGTTACAGGTCTGTCAGTTGAATGCCCTTTTATTTTTAGGAAGAAAAGATTGCTTATGGATAGCTATATGTCTTTGGGATATCAGGCTTCACTTGAAATACAACATTGTCCATAATCATTATGCATAACAGCTGCAAAGTCAGCTATACAACAGAGCATGTCAGAGGGGCAATGTGTCAGTGAAGAATGTGTCAAAACTACTAACAGATGTGTTCCTGTAGAGGGACATTGACCTGTGTTGGAAGTACCTTCAAAATTAGTAAGGTGGCTCCATGCTAAATTTCTTAGCTACCTGGGATGAAGATTATTAAATATTTGAGTTGTCCAGGACAGATGAGGTCTTGGAGGATTTTGCTTCTGGTGCCACTTTCTAATGGTAAAAAATAAGCAACTTCAGAGTTGTTCCCTTTTTTTTTTTTTTGTTTGCTTTTGTTTTCCCCTGTACTTCCACCCTCATCTCACTTCTGTATATTCTCTTCTGCATACTGCAGGGATGCTGTTGTAGCAGTGGATCGCACGATTTCGGTAGAAAAGGACAACTTCCAGCCTCACAAGCGCTCCCGTCTCTATGGGATCACTACAGCCTTTGCTCAGTGCCCAGGAGGTAATCCAGACAGCCCCCAAGGCTTTACAGCTGTGCAGCACCTCACCATATGAATGAACTTAGTAGCAGCTCCCGGTGACAGGCTGACAGCTGATGTAGGTAGTTAGTGAAGAATGGGCTAGTGCTTAGATTTTTGTTTAATAAGAAATTAAAAGCTGCTTTTTTTTAATATTTTTTTTCGTAAAAGCTCTTGTTGTGGTTGCCATATGAAACCAGAATAGGGAAGGAAGAAGGGGCCTGTCTTATCCTTTATCAAAGGACAAGTGTGTGATCAGGATGAGGATCTGACATGGCAGAAGCTGCTATGTTGTCATCATTGAAACTGAACACTATATATTCACAGCTAGGGCCTTATTTACATACTTTTAAGTTTAAAATACAGAAATATCATGGTCTTCCAAATGTCCTTAGTGAAATCCAGTATTTTTAAAAAGGGAGTGTTCAGAAAACAGCAGATAGTAGAGTGACAGGGCTGAACTTTCCTCTCCATTGAATGCTGAGTTTTTCAGATAGATAGGTGCAGAGCCTTTGTGTTGGGAGTTAGAAGGGTGTTGATAACACCCATGTTGTGACTACCGCTGAGCAGCGTTTGCACAGCACCATGAGGGCTGCAATGGGAAAATCAGCTCAGCCAGACTCGATACAATACATTATTGAAAAGACCTTTGTGAAGAGAGGAAGCTGATACCCTTGAAATAACAATTTATTCCCTGGGAAACAATATCACTGATCAGTTATGTTGTTCTTAGCGAATTATATGGCTAGGAGAAGAATATATCTTTTTGTTGTTACAACGTGGCTGGAATGATAAGAGTTCCGGTGTTTTCACTTTAGGCTTAAAAACATCCTAAGGTAGTTTCTCTTCAAATTATACAACATATATGGTTAAAAATATAATTTAATTTAACTGAAAGCTTGGTTCAGAACATAAAAATGTATATAAATGTCATAATTAAGAAATCGGTTACATTATTATTACTAGTTAATCTGCAGTTCCATTTTGGTAGGCAGCGTAAAACAAAACAACACTGTGTACTCTGAGTAAATGCTTGTGTTTGTAATATTCAGAACCTTGGTAGCATTTCTTTCTCATCATATGTCTATTTCAAGTGTTTTTCTTTATCAGACACCTTTCCCTTCAGATCCACTGCTCCTGGCACTGTCCTCTCTTTCAATTTAACCTCCAACATTAGCCCACTCCTCCCCACCCACCTGATTTTTTTCTTGTTTTCATCGGTCATTCCTCTGTTTTTGTGGTGGGTGGTATCCAGGAATAATGTTCTGGAGCATTTTGGACTTTGTCCCCTCCCATGTTGCACTCCCTGTATTTCCTTGCTCACTGTCTCTTCATGCCAATGTCTTCGACCACACGGCCAATTTAGGAAAGGCATTTCAGGAACAGCCCAGTTTTTTTCATGTTGCCTCTCCTGCTCTGTCCTGATATTTGGACCTTTCTTTGAGGTGAATATCAGAGGCTGACGGAAGGGATATGATGACTCCCATCTCCCCAAAACACTTCTGTTTCACTATTATAGCTTGTTTCATTCTCTTTTTTTCTCGTGAAATCTGCATTATTTTGTATCTACGTGGGTGTTTTTTGTGGTTTTGCTCTTGTATTTGGTTAAAGTTTTACACCTCTCTTTCCTTTTGCAGGGCATAACTACTGTACAGTGAACAATGGTGGCTGTACTCACCTCTGCTTGGCTACCCCGGGAGGCCGTTCTTGCCGCTGTCCTGACAACACAGTTGGAGTGGATTGTATAGAAAGAAAATGAACATTAAAATAAGCTTTAGAGCAGCAGACAACTTTTGGAAATGTGCTGTAAACAATTCACTCCTATCAACACGATCAGGCCCTAAAGATAAGTGCTCCATGCTGCTGACAGCAAGCCACAATGCACATACACAGACACACGCACAAGCGATGATTGTTTTGTAGCAGTTAGGCAAGACAGAGCTGCCCAGGTTGGGTCTGACTGCATCTTGTTCCTTGTAGCATTATCTCCTTGTAAAGGTAAAAGTGGAGGCCTTAAGTGCACCTGTGCTGAGCTATGAGGAAACATCTCTTGGCCAAATTAAAGTAACAAATAATGGACAGAGTGAGGCAAATGGCACAACTCAAATCCTGAGAGTGGGCTGTACCTCAGAGCATGCAGTAGTCACCTGCCTAGGGCATGCTTAGCCAGTTATGCAGCTGGACCGTATCTCTAGCTGAGAAATAACCAAGGGATCCCAAGGGTGAGTAGATGTTGGTGGGAACACTCAGTAATATGACAGGTTTAATGCCTAACTGCCTTCCCACTAGCAGTCCTTCCACTTCCAAAACTTGAATCTCAACTTTTGAGATTAGGGAAATGCTTATGCATGTGCTGTGAAGGTAGTTCTCACCCTGGGTCATGTGATCCTTCCACAGCACATAATTCTTTATATAAAATCAGGACTGCTTGGTGGATGTATTTGAAATTTTTGTTGGATTTTAAGAGATTTATTTTTTTTCTGTCTGAGGTGGATTCCTGAGTAGTTGCTTAAAATCCACTAAACAAACTTTAGATCTAGGTCTCAGCTGCTGTTAGTTCATCAAAGAGTAGATGTTGATTCATTTGAAGGAGTCTGTTTTTAAAGGGACACACAGTCACATTTGTTTCCTGAGAGCTTTTAAAATAATATTTGTTTGGTTCTGTAAGTGTAAAAGTGATATTTGAATCCTATCCTAGTCATCTTTCTTCCTTAGCAAACCATGCCATGCCTTTCTGTAGAGCATAACAGTGGCAGTTAAACATCTGATTTTCGGAAAGGTCATCTGTGTCTTAGTGCTTAAAAGAAAAGAGATGGTGATGTACCATATGTGTACCAATGTTCAGTAACAGCAAAAAGGTGTGCTGAAAATAGAAGCAAAGTTGAGGTTTTCATCGTTACAAATAACTTTCTAGTGGGGAGGGAAAATCCAAATGCATATTCTGATGTCGAATTAGCTGTAAAAATCTGGAAGAGAAGTTTGACTTCCACACTGTGTTGGAAAGAAGCTTACCTGCAAGCCAGCCTGCAGCAGCAGAAAAAAACAGGGCTTGTGAGCCGTCTGCCAGAACACGTTTCACAACGTAGTGATCACAGCAGTAATCCAACCTGGCCATTTCCTCACTCCCCCTTCAGACACTATAGTAGCAGTTTTAAACAGAGCCAATTCTGAGTCTTAGTTGTGTGACATCTTCCTTTCTAATTTTATATTTTTCATAAAATAACAATCTATATAAACATTTTAAAGACTTTTAAAATAACTTTTTATAACTTTTAATTCATTTTATTCATCCACTTAATCAGGTATGTCTTACTGTAAATATCAAAAATATGTTGAAATGAAGGTGCTTGATAACTCTTTCTCCAGAATTATTCACATATCTGGTGAAATATTAAAGTTTACACTATGTACAGGTATCTGCAGTACAGTCAATAAAAATTTTTGGTTTTTATTTTCTATAAAAAAGTCATGCCTGGAGAAGGAAGTGATATGTGGTGTCTCAAATCTCTTTTCCTTTTGAGTTCTGGGTTTTAACTCACTCATATCTAGCAAAGCTACTTCTAAGATGCAACGCTATAGAGGAAAAACTGCTGTTGGGATGTTTGTATTTTGAAACCAGTAGGTTACTTTTATGAAAAACAAATATGTGAAAGCACTTACAGAGTACACCCCTTCCTCTGTTTTCATGCAGACATTTTACTGATTGTTAACTCTTGTTTAACTTTGTCAAGTACGCATAATTCAGTTATACCATACTTCAGACTTCTACATTAGTGGAAATACAGAGCGAGAACTAGATTCAGTGGGGTACAGAATTTATCCCTATGCACAAAGACTCCCTGGTGCTGAGTTTCTAGGTGACATGGTGCTTTTGCTGCCTGGTGCCACACCATGAAGGCTCTGTTTGTGGCTGCAGATGTGCTGGGGCTGCAGATGTGCTGCAGCTGCAGGGCAATTTGCAAGCTAATCCAAGTGTGGCCTGTTGGAGGTGGTGATGCTGATATTTAAAATCCTAAACTCTTATGGCTCCAGCATGCCAGTGCCTCAAGGGAGGGTGGCAAAAGCCCCTGTAACACTTTGTAGATTGACAGCAGGAGAGCAGCATGCCTGTCAAGTGACCCATTGGAGAAGTGAACAGTGGAGGCAGCAAGGAGAAAGACTGGGATTTAAAGGGTGGTGTGTGTGGAGTTACAGGAGGAGACATGTTGATCCGTGCTTGGCACTGCACATGGAATTTGTGGGAGTTTGGCCTTTAGTTCATATTTACTGTATGCTTTGATTTTTTTTCATTCTGACACTTTAAAATTGATGATTGCCTCCTTTGTATTTGGACCAACACACTATTCCTCTTTGTGCATTACGATTACTAATTTACTAAACCCTAGTTAGCTAATTTGATGCTAAGCAATGAGCAATGACAAAGATGTCAAGAAAAATACACGTCAGCAGAACTGCTAGTGTCAATGCATGAGATCCATATTACTGTGGCCTGATATTTTAGACTGAGTGACTGTCAACTCTGGTATCACATCTGGAAGTGGCTACCACCAGGTTAGGGGAAGCTTGCAGCCAGTAGTGTAGTTTACACAACTTCAAAGCAACCTTGAGCATTTCAGTCCCTAAAAATGAGGAACTTTTAAAAGCTCAAACATTGGATTTTATTTCCCAGCAAATACTTACTGCTAGCTTCAGCTGCTGTAGCTATGTGTCAGAGGGTGGAACTGTTCCCTCAGGGAAAGGAGACCAGCTACTGAGCATGATAAGGCAACAGTAGCAGTAGCTTCACCAGCAAGGGACCAGTCCCACTGTACCCCAAGCAAGGCAGACACTGCCAATAAGAGTGATCAGGTTCAGCCTAGGGGCCAGACCACCAAGGAAATCTGCAGTGACAGGGTAAGTTCAAAGTCAAGTTCATAAGTAGAGCTGGGGTCAGGATTGGATCTGGATGCAGTGACCAGGATCAGTGATTGCCAGGCCTGTCTATAGCGGTGAGGCAAGACTGAAGTCGAGCTGGGAAGCTGGCCAGCATTGGGATCAATGGGGTGCACAGCAATGGCACAGCTCAGGCAAAGACCAGGATGAGAACCTCAG
>NW_008585637.1:17982-45504 GCF_000691845.1 Merops nubicus | reverse complement strand
GGAAAGAGGGTTGCCCTCCCAGCAGAACTGTTTGAGGATGAGCCTCTGCTAAAGTTCCCTCAAGTGTTCTTCATGCCTTCTATCAGCTGGCTGGCCTTAAATAGCCAGCTATACTGCTAGTGATGGGAGTGTGCTCTGATGTGGAGTTCATTCCTAGACCTATTTGCTTCCTCATTGAATCTTGCTAAATCTTTGGCCTCTAAAATGATCTGTGATGTCGAGTTCTTTATTTTAAATGCAGTCTATGCAGGAATCTCATCCTTGGCTAAGATTTGGCATTAGCCATTCCAGGGTGTCTGTCTTGTGCCTATCATATTTTATCAATTAAATGTTCACAGGTATTTTGAATGATAAAAATGTGAATCTTCTGTTTCCTTTTAACCCTGGATACTTAATGGCATCTTTTTATAACACAGTTTTCTCATGCTGACCCGAGTCTAATTCATCTATCCAGTCCTTTTCCTGACTGTTGCTTATTAGTCTCTGACTGTCACAGTCTCAATAAGGAGCAGGTAAACTTCAGATAAAGTTTTATATTGTGTTTGGGGTTAAAAAGTTAATGGAAGATGAGATGTGGTTTATTTCATTATAACATTTTAAAAATTGTTATAATAGCCTGGGTCTGGTAATCATGTCAGCCTCTGACGGTTGAAGAAAAGATTCAATGTAACTACAGTTCACCTTTTCTACTACAAAAAATAGTAGATTCCCAGATGGTAACTTGAATGTTTTCTTGTATGCTTCCATTCAAATCCTCCAGCACATCCAAAAATATTTAATGGTAAGACCACTAGTGATTTTTATCAATGATGTAATAAGTTGCAAAAAAGTAATATCTACTGAAAGTAGCATTGCCTTCATGATAACTTAATGGGTGGTTCAGCCAGCCTTCCATCTGAAGGGTATTTGAAAACCCCAACTTTACTTAGTTTTTAACCTGTAAAGAATTCTCTCTTTGTGGTGAAAATCCAGCATGGCTTTCTGAAACCTAATGTCCTGTCCAGTGCTGTTTGAATTTGGCAAACCGTTTACTCTGCAGTTCTCCAATTGCACAGTTTTGTCACAACATATTAGATTTTTAACTTACAGGCATATAATTAAGAATGACAGATGATTACTAGAGGATAACGGCCCCTCAACGGCAGTGTCACAATGCATCAGTTTAACCTATGGTTAAATGCAAACTGGTTTTTGTGTAGTATTCCATAGGGTATTGCTGGGAGAACTTGCTGAAAAAAAAAAAAAGTGGGTTGTGAAACACATATGGCTATAGAGACTACAGTTGTGAGAAGCCCCCAGCTTGCCCTGTCTGTAAGAACTAAATATTACCTCCACAACCCAAGTCCCCAGCAGGGGATCTGGCAGCAGTTTGTTTATTAGTAATTGAATCGCCTCCTTCCTTTAAATTCTACTCCACTTGAAGTCTATCCTTTATCTTATAAATAATTTAGGAAACCACAGGAAAGATCTGTATATTGTGTCCTGCAAATGTACATGTTGATGAGTCTAGAGCTTTGCTTGACTCACAAAAGGTTGAGCAGCCAGTGGCATGCAGAGAGTGGGATTCCCTGCTGCTATGTGGCAAAGCAGATGGGGCTGCAGTAACTTAATGTTCTTCTTTTGTTTCCAGAAGGATTCTGGAGCTGGTGAATGGGGACAGACTGCTGTTCCCACAGGCAGCCAGGAGGGTGTATTTCAGCCTTTGGCTTCTTTGTACTAAATATTCACCAGCGTCCATTCAGTTTGTGGTGGAGTGTTTTGCTCTGGGCAGGAAGTGTTTCCTGCCCAGTGGGGTGTCTGGAACACCCAGGAAGCACGCAGAGGAGCTGCATAGTGCAGGGCCTTCAATATGAGGGAAATGGTCTGGTGTACAGATGTTGGTGGGTCATGCCAAGTGGCAGCTGTGGATCTGATCCAGTAGCTTGTATAGTGGCAGTGGGGATGACAGTGGAAATCTTCCCTGGAGCTGGAGTTGAGGCTTATGGAGGGAAAGGGGAATTGGGGTGGAAAGCAGCTGAAGAGGAAGAAGGTGGCAGCAGATGCAGATGTGTGTGAAGTTTCAGAAGTGGGGGGAGCAATTAGCACGATGGTTGTAGTATCCTGCTTATGTGGTCTCCAGTGAGTTCAATAGTACAGTGCTCAGGATAGGGTGGAGGAGACTAGGATGCAGAGTTGGTGAGTTATAGTGGATTTTAGAAATCCTTCTAGTCTCTCCCACAATAACCAGAATAGCCCGCAGACCACAGCACTCTCTTCCAAGCACTGTAAGAGAAACTGTGACATCCCAGATCCAATTCTGTTTGAGGACAAAACTGATGAGCACAAGGCTTTGTTCTTCCCACCTCTCTTCCCTGCTTTATGCAGATAAGAAACCTAAGCAGATAAGCCAGAAGAGAGTAATAGTACAGTCCACCCAGCTTCCCCCGGAGGGGGTGCATGCTGCTCAGCATGATTTCCCACGTTCCTGAGGCAGCCCCAGATTCCGTCGTGAACCACTCTTGGCATTTCATGGCACAGCTGCTCTCCCAGCTTGGTACTCCCAAAACTGTCTCTAATCCCCACCTGTACCTCCTCTTCTAGGACCAGATCCTCTAGCTATACTTTGCTGTGCACATGAAGCATTCACCAAGTGTGTCACATGGATCTCTTTAATAATAAACAGCAACAAAGCACTGGTCTGTTAACAGGCTGTTAAACTGATCCAGCAGCTTGAATTCAAAGGTCCCTGACAACATATTTGTAAGCATGAGATTTTTTTTCTTCCCTTGTATTGTATTACAGGCTGTGTTATTGGTTATAAACCTTTGAGCAGATATATCTCATGTATTTTTAAGTGAATGCACTGTAATTAATCATTTCTCTCAGCAGCCTGTTGTCCTTTCAGACATACACGTATGGGGAACTGGCAAACCGCACAGCTAATGTCACTCTCTTCCACGCAGAATATGCTTCTAGATTCTTGGCTCCCAAGCAACAGTGCAGCCATGACATTGATTTCTTCAAAACAGGAAAAGACTGGTGTGCTGCCATCAGTTTATGTGCTTATATGCCTTGTAAATCAACTGTTAGGCTGACATGCCATACTGATGGTTTTAGCTGACCTTAATCTGCAGAACCATGGAGTTTTGCTTTACAGTTGTTTCTGCCTAAATCCTGGCACATCTGCTAGATTCTGTATGGCTACACTCAAGTAATAATGCAGAGCATGAAGTCTGATATAGCCTCTGTATCAATTAAATGAAATGTATTCTGTCCTGGGACAAAAAAAAACCCTGTCATGCGCTAACTTTTCCAGGTAGACATGTCCATGCTGTCTTCTGACAGGAGCAACTTTCACCAATGACAGATGGCTGTGGCCTTCATATGCTCTATCATAGCTGTCTGTGACTTACACTTCTCTCTGGTAGATTTTACTAATTAATCTTAAGAACTTGAGAGTCTGGATTTCACGGTAAAGATATTTTTAATGTTAGACATTGATTAAGACAGAGAGGAGGAAATTGCTTCTCTCAGGGGAGGTGCTGCTGCAGATTTATGTGCTCTCTGTGAAAGCTCAGTCCTCTCTGGGTGTTCCCTGGAATACAAACTTCTAAGTACAAGTTGGCAGTACTCATAGTTGCCTGATTACTTCTTAGTTTGTCTGCTACATTGGCTGCTTCTGAGAGATAACATTAGGGTCTGAAAACCTCTGTAAATTATACATTTGTTCAGATACAATATTTTATTACTAGTAGGGGAAGAAAATCTAGCTTCATTTTTGTTGTGCAGTGCTGCGATAAATTAAGTTCTTGCAATTACACAACTTACATTTTTAAATTTTCAGCTTCACTGTTACTTGAAGAATTACAAGGAGAGGATAAGCATGTTGCTATATAAAGAACTCATTAATGATCAACAAATATACAGCAGTTAAGGAACACAAATAAGAGCTTGTTCACAGATTTTTATCAAGAATGATGTTTTTTTCTAAAGCCTCAGCTCTTGCACACAGGACCTCCAATAACCAAGAGGAAAATAAAAAGACCAACACACAGGGTACTGTTTTTTCCCCAAATTTGTTAACATAAACCGTTTGCCTTCTTACAAAATTCATACAGAAATCTAGATGGGAAAGAACCTCTGGAAAATGTCAAGTCCAATGTCCTGCTCAAAGCCTGGACAACTTCCATGTAAGAGCAGACTGCTCAGGACTTGTCATCAGCTTCTGAAATCTTAAAGATGGAGATGCTACAACCTCCCTGGACAGTGTCTCATTACTGAACCATTTTGAAGTCAAAGTCCTCCAGTCCAGTGGGATACCTTTGATGCAGCTAGTGACCACTGCTTCTTGCCATTTCCCTGTGCTTCTATACAAAGGGTATGGCTCTAGGTCCTTTCTCCAGATAGCAGATGACTGTGGTTGCCTCACTCTGCTTCCTTATATGGCATGTACTCCAGTCCTCTAACCACCTTAGTGGTCTTCAGTGAGCTTTCTCCAGTTTAATATCTTTCTTGCCCTAAGGGCAAGAAATGACACAGAAGTACTCTGGATGTGGGGTTATGAGTCACGGTTAGTTAGGTATAATTGTCTTGGTACCTGACAAGGGCTGTGACTTCAATGCTTGGAGTGAGCAATAGTGAATGTAGTTGTTGAGAACTGTCTATAGAGACTGCTTGGTTTCTGACACTAAATTTACCTTCGGAGTAAGGTGGGGCAGGCTGGTGTCAGTTTTTCTCCTGGTCATTCTGAGAGCATGTTATTCTTCATGGTTCTTTGCATTTCTGTTTTATAGGAGCCCTATTCCAGCACACAAAATAGGTATTTATCCATTTGTTGGTCCTGTTTTCAATTCTTAGAGCTAACATTGGGGGGTTGCACCGGGCTACCCCTCTCCACTGAAAGCCCTGAAACTGATGGAAGTCCTGGAAAATATGAGAGCATTATTTGTTCTCCATGTCTGAAGTGAATTAATCCATCATACTGCAACTGTAGAAGGACTGGCATGAACACGGGAGGTTTCTTACTATCAAAATGCAACTGAAAGGCTTTTGGGTGTGGAAAGGCACGAGCGCTTGGAGGGAGCTTCACTGGCAAAGCTTGTGTGAGACGGGCAAATGAATGTCTCATCTAAAGTTTTGCTGGGGCTTGGACATTGGGCAGGGTCAAGCTATCATGAGCTGAGTATGCATCAGCTGAAATGTGGACTTTGCAGTGACTGAGTGTGCAGAAGGAGATGTGAGAGTCTCAATGCCATATCTGTGATAAGACCCTTTCTGACTCTGCTCCTCATTCTTTTAGTGTGATTCACTGACAACAACAGCTACTGGTATCATTCAGTGTCAAGGATGCTCTGTGCCAAATTACTGTCTGCTTGTGGTATTTGGTATCAAGTGATATCAGCAGCTTCAAGCTCACTAGTGGGATGTGAAAATTTTGAAACTTTCGGTGGTTAAAAGGATGATTATTAACATAGGAATCAGGCCAGCAACTGCGCTACCTGATAGCCTTAAATTGCGAAGTTCAGGAGCACAGCCCTCAGACATTGCTGCAAATATAAGTGTACTATGAATGGCAGGAAGGTGGGCAAAGCATTTCCCCCTCCAAAAGATTAGCAGGGCAAGAAGGACCTTCGTCTGACTGATTTGTACCATGCTAAAGTAAAGCCAAGGCTTGGTGCTGTCACAGGAAAGGGAGCCTTGTGAAATGTTTAAATTAAAGATTCTGTTTCTTCACATACTAACAAAGCATACTCCAAACAAAACAAGTATTCTAATGCAGAAATCTGAAATATAATATTGAGTTTGGAGAATGTCATGTGTCGCAGAAGGCTATGGCGGAAACGAGATCTCATATTTTCTGTGTCTATCTGTATTTCAGATTCTGCACTCGTTTCATGCAGTTGCTGTTGGTCTCACGAGTTCATGACACCTTTAACCTGTGACTGGGCTGATTGTGTTTTATCACAACATTCAGCTGCAAAATACAGCTGAGTGCAGTATGCTTTCAGGCAAGTCACAGAATTTAAGCCTTGATGTGAAGGTTTATCATCAAGTGGCATAACACAAAGAGTGTCTTAAAGTTTAAAGTATGGTATTAGTGTCATTAAGTTAAATAACCACCTAATTACACAGTTTACCATCCTTGAGTTAGGTGCTTTTCCATTTTCATGGTTTGAGAGGCTTCCCAGGGTTGTGCAAGAAAATAATCTTTTTTTCCTTTGTGTCTTGGATTGGTGCACAGCCTGAAGCTCCAAGATGCATCCAGCTGCAGCTGCCTGAAATGGAAAATACATTAGGCATCAGAGGAGGGTTTTTTTAAAACTCCTTATAATTGTCTGGATCCCACAGCCCTGCTACTTTGCTGTGCAGTTCACTTACAGCCACTCACATGGCTGTAATTCTAGCATTTTAGAGACCAAAAAAAAAAAAAAAAAGTAAAATCAAGGTAATTTGGTAGAAAACGTGAGCTGCTTTGAATTAATCTGATTGTCAGGCAGCTGTTAAATGGTTTAGAGTATGCTAGCAGTTACAACCCCCAGGTCTGTAGAGGAAAGACTGCATGTAATCTGACATCAGGAAAGGCTACTTGTGGTGGACGCGCTGATTTGTAATACTCTTACAGAATAAGAGAGCAATTTGTGCTTGTGTGTGCAAGTATGACTCTGAGGAAAACCTGAAAAAGAACTCTCTTAAATTACAGCTCACCAACCCTGAAGTTGTGGGTTTCATCTCTGATTTGGGCTTCAAGTAGATAGCTCTAAACACCTCTCATTATCACTAAAGCTGATCAAAAGGTCACGCGTGAATTCTTTTTGTATTCACTTTTAAATAACTCCTTTTCTGCTTGTGACATTAGAAAATGAGAGGGGTTAATAATTTTCCCACCATGAAACCATGCTTTCAGAGACTTGCTATGAAAACAGTAAAACTGGATGCAAGTTGCATTTTCTAGTGGTTTCACTGCAGATTTTCACATAGATGCGCTTTAATGCTTCTTTTTTACTGCTTCTTTCTCTTTATCCTTGCAGACTTTTTTTTTACTCTTGCTAAATGAAGACTTTGAAGAGTCTTAATTCAGCAAGTAAGGAGTTAACGTGCCCTGGTTTTCTTGCTGGTGAAGGACTGAGGCCCCCTGGTGCCTTGGTGATTAGCATTGCTGGGAACAGAGGAGCACTGCAGTAACCGAGTTTCCGTTTGTCCTTGTGTTTAATTATACGGGGAAAAGAGGAGTAAAGACAAAGGAGAAAATGCTCTTTCCCAGGACACATTCGTGTCTGGATACCACGTTTCTTCAGTGCTTTTGTACTTTTTCTTGCAGTTTTCCTGCAGTAGCTCTCCAATACACAGGAAGGGTTTGTTTTTTTTTTTTGTCATTCTGGCTTTTATAATCTTTGTTGCTTGCTCGGTTGGACAGTGGTGTTGGTCGCTGTCTGGGCTCCCCTTTGCGTTTCTCCTTTCTGTTTCAGCCCTACTTTACAAAGGATATTTTGCATTACTTCAACCCTGGCTCACATTTCCTTGGTTGCAGTTAGGTGCTCTGTAGTTCATTGCTTCTGTTTATGCAAGAATCCACATCAAAGGCTTCATCGTTCCCCGTTTAGAAGATCAAAAGTAAGACTTGAAAAGCCAAATCTCCCTGGAAAACAGCTTACGCAAAATATCAGAAAAAGCTGTAAAAGCAAGAATTCAGCAGTTCTGAATGTTGCTTTTTGATGAATGCAGGTGTGCTTACAACTCAAATAACTGAACCCCATCTAGTGGCAAAAGGTCAAAAATAATCTGGTTGCAATCATGTGTTGATCCATTCTCTAGGGGTTATTCAAATGCTTACAGAGGGCAATATATTGAATCTTGTTCCTGACGATCTTTCTGTGATCAAGGACCAAAATTTTATTTGTTGTGCTGATTCACAAACTCAAGAAACTAAATGTAAGCTTCTTGTCAAATTGTCTATTAAGAGTTTACTTTATCACTAATGTATTTATAATTTAAAATAAATTTCCAATTAGTATGATCGATCAGTACCTTCTTTAGGAGTAGTCTGATATGTGGAATTCAATAACACATTTCAAACCAGTTGGTTCCCAGGTGTGTGTGTGGGTTTTGTTTGGGTTATGAGTTGTGGGGTTTTGTCTGCTCTGATTTAAGAGCATGAACTACTTGAGCACAGTGCTTTAAA
The DNA here is from genome assembly GCF_000691845.1 of Merops nubicus. Taxonomy (NCBI): domain Eukaryota; kingdom Metazoa; phylum Chordata; class Aves; order Coraciiformes; family Meropidae; genus Merops; species Merops nubicus. The sequence continues at coordinate 37,346 of NW_008585637.1, read as the reverse complement.
ATGAACTTGAAGAACTGTTAAGTATTTGCAACACATTTTTCCTAATATTTTCTTAAAACCATGCATTCAGCTGTGCTGAGGTTATTGGAAAGTGCAATGTCTAAAAAATGCAGAAGACAAATCGGTGTATGGTTTTGATGTTGTTTATACAAATATGCATTTGTTAAGGCTTTAGTGTCTTTTGCCAATTTTTTTCTAAATAAGGTGCTATTTTTTTATTTTTGCTTCTACTTGCTTGTATGCTCCAAACTGGATAATGAACAACTTATTTTGTGTTGGTGAGCACAGCATATGGATGAGTTGTGGAGGCTCTCAGCTGACAGTATGGGTTCCTCGTATTGCTCTCCTCTTAGCAGAGTAAAGCCAAAGTTAAAAATAAAGAAGAAACCTCAACTTCAATTATACAGTTGTTACATATTGTTAGTAGGTACCAGAACTGAGAACAGTACTAGGTATTTTCCTGAATTCTGCGAGGCCTCTTAGTCAAGAATGAATATTTGTCAAAAGAAAGTAAAACTGAAGAACAATACATTTGAAATTCATCCCCTTCATCTCTAAAATGCATATTTCTTTCAGGCACAGGAGGCTGATATGGAGTTTACATCTTGCTCCCTGGAGTGGTCTCTCAACACAAATAGATGTCACCTTTTAGCATTGTATTTCAATTCCTTTGCTTCATTTTATGACAATCATTCACTCTTCAACAGCTAAGTGAAAGACAAGGTCACTTTTTTGAATCCCAAAGATCTTAAATTGGCATCTAATAACAGAGCTGCTGATAACAAAAAAGAGCTGTCCCAAAGAACAGGCCAGCTGTTAATTTACAGCATCCAAAGAGGAAAGTGGAGTTTAGGAACTGTGAGCTCCAGTCCAAACTGCAGCTTTGGAGAGGGGCTGAAATATGACACTTCACAGCTGGGTCTCATTCTCTTTTATGAAAAGACCCTTATACTTCACCAGAGCTTTAGGCTACACACAGAAAACATGAGACACAAACCTCTGTCTTGAAGTAAATGTGTTAAAACAGGCAGGTCACACACATAAAAGCAGAAGAAACGAGATCTTACACCAACAATTATATATGAGAAAATCCAGTAGATATAATCCTGCTTTATTCAATATCTCTAACAAATCATATGAAAAGACAATATCCTTCTAACTAGTGAAGTAAATTTAAAGCCATTATTTACTCTAGTTCAAGCACATCTTTACTAAAATCTCTTAAAATACAATCTCTGTACTCCTTCATATGGGAAACACAAATGGGTTCTCTTAAATCCTGCTACCAATCAGTCTCATAACCAGCAGGAAAAAAATACCTGAAGCATCAAGTAGCAAAGAGCCCAGTGCTGATAACATGGTCCATTACTTTTTCTTAAGGGGCACCCATGAAAGCCCATCCTCAGCAAGTCCTTGCGGGCCCACCCAGCAGCGACTGCACCCAGAGTTGTTGCCAGTCCTTTAAATGACCTTTTCTACCTTCTGACGAAATGAACATCAACGCACTGTCAGCTTTACACAGCCCCAACAGCTGCAGGTTTTCACCCACCCAGCAACCACCAACGCCATGGCCCAATATCAGAAAGTTTCCCCAGACTGCTTCTACCTTCATAGTCTCACTGACAGCTCTAGGAAGATGTCTAGGAAGGTTTTGATCAGCTCTAGGAAGTTGTCTTTGATGCTGCTTTTGGCTGAGGAACTCAATAAGCAGATTGATCTGATACAGAAATTAGATCACTGAAGTCCTTGTTGTTGGAAAGAAGTCAGATTAGTGGTGAGCTGTGATTTATTAGAGCAAACAGCAGGGGGCAAATAGTTTTAAGGCAAAGGTGTGAAACAGAAGTAAGATACTTCAACTGTGAATTAGAAGCAGCTGGTCTGAATTTAAAATAGTACTTAGTACCTACTGAGCAGGGGTTGTTAGAGCGAGAGGTCAGAGGGTTATGGAGTTGGTTAAAATTTTGTAGCATTTGCTTGGGGTTGGCACAGGAGCCTGCCCAATTTCTCTGCTCTTTGGTCTTCTGTGGGTGCTTGGATAGTGTGCAGAATTACAAGCTGTGCATGGTAGAGCTTTTACAGGCCTGAGAAAAAATAACTGACAGTTATACAATAAATACTATGTAGTATTTCTGCAAGTCAGATGTAGAAGAGAACACTGAATGTCCCATGTACAAAGCTTGAACACAAGGCTCTGTTTTCAAACTGTTTCTGTTGGCAGTTTTGTGACGGAAAGATAATGTGACTCCCTTAATTCTTTTGCTTTAAAGCTGAGACAATAGCTTCCTACCTCATGGTTTTACTGTCTGGATTGACTCTAGACCATGACTATGAGATGGTTCACAGCATTGCCACTTGACAAACAGGGAGATGCAGCCTTGGTCTATTTTGGGGAAGTGGATGAGGAGGAAGGCTGCAGAGGTCTGACTGTGTTTGCTGCTCTACTGATAGTAGTGGGCCACAGCTCTGCCACCTACTCGGTAAGTCTGTCTATTCCTCATGGACACCACAGTGCAAGACTTTTTACTCCTGTGCATGATCTGTTCACTGAGATATCTTAGGTAGCAGGTAAGGCCGGATTTGTGGAGGTGAATGAGGGGCAGATGGTGGAAATGTTGAGCTCTTTGGTGTTCTTAAACAAGTGGAACTCTTCACAACCCTGCTCTAAAGAAAAGACTGAGAGAAATGCTTTGCCAGCATCTCTTTGCTGCCTATAAAAACAGTTATCAAACTTAAGGCAATGAGAAGCTTTTTCTGATTTGAGTGTACTTAAATTCCACCTCTGTGAGAGGGAAAAAAAAAAATCAGAAAAATGGCAACCCATCCATGAGGGGTTACAGGCTGAAACAAGGTAAGTGATAGATGGGTGACCCCAGAGAGTGGGCTGAATCTGGAGTAAATGAACAAACAACCAGGTAAAAATTGTGCCCATAAGCCTCACTGCTCACCTCTGTTGCGGGGTTGGAGTTACCAGAATGCATTAGGGAAGGTCATGCTTTTGAAAAGGAACTTAGAAGCCTACCAGTGGTGGGTTTAGTGACTTGCAAAAGGAATATTTTTCTTGAGTAACATGGGAGGCAGTGTGGAAGAGCAATAAGAGAGGTAGAAAATCACCCTTTTGCTAGGGTAGAACTAAACTGGAAGTTTTTTAAGAAAGGACAAGAAATTGGTATCAGAGATGATAGGAAAGGGTTAAGGTTGAGAAGGGTAAGGGAAAAAATCAAGAAGACTACCATGAAGGTTTTAGACCTGGAGAAAGAGCCATCTGAAGCAGCAAGGAGTAGATGAATTGCCAAAGCAGGGGGTTAACAGGTTTGGATGACAAGTCTAGCAGAACTAGTTAGGGACTAGAATGGTTGTATGGCTGCCTGGAAGGAGTGTTTGACTGTACAGGAAAAAAGGGAAGGTTTCAGAAGGGAGAGGGAGGTTGGGTGTTGTGTTCTGACCCTGTAGGATGCAGTGAAAGGGCTTAACAACCTCTGTAATTGATATTTTGCTTTTTGTGGAAAGGTCCATAGACACGGTTTTTGTAGCAGGCAAAGCCAAGCATTGTGACATTACCTGAATGCAGCAGTAAAAATGACATAAGCATCACTGAAGGAAGTTAATGGAAGAGTCATATGAAAGAAGAAATAAAAGGCTTAAAAGGTAATATACAGCAGCCATGGAACCAAGACGTAGACAATAGCTTCAATCTAGAATTTTAAGTAATTCATTTAATATAATCCGGTATAACTGATCGAGAAAGCTATCTGTTAGTATGCTTAGAATGTGTGGTAATTAAGGTCAGTACAGCATTTCAAATGTGAAGTGCTGCTTTTCTTCTCCCCCATTCCTGTTCAGCCAGTCTCTGGGACCCAGGATTCGCCTTTGTACAGGGTTGCACAAGTGTAAACCACCCTACACAGCGTATGCAAAAGGCAGACCGTCAGTTTTAGAAACACTTTACATAAATAACTGCTAAACAAAATTGTCCCGTACTTCACTACAATCCCCAGGTAGTGGGCTGTGATCCTTAGATGAAGGATGAAGAAAAATTGCCAAGTTGCTAAGTCAGCTGAAACAAACATGACAAAATGTCAAGAGCTTTGGCCAAGAATTCTCTACTTTCCTTCCAAGGAATGCTGAGGTTACAGCTCTGTGCTATTGCATGTTTTCACCACACATTTTAGCTGATGGGAAAGTTAAAACTTCTTTTGCTCTTTCAATTTTAAAATCTGCTAACTAGCAAACAGAAAGCAAAGAGGGTGAATTCTAGTCAGTGAGAAAATATTTAAGGCCAATACTCACATCCCTCATCTCAGTAGCAAATGGGAATGCTCTGCAACCTGTGTATTTGTGCTGATAAATCAGAGGAGCAGAATCTTATCTAATGTTCTTTAATGTTCTGTATTAAGGGGTGGGGGAGGACACATTTTCATGCATCTCCTGTTCTCTAGTTTCTCAGGGCCTGCGTAACATCAGAGTAAGGCATAGAATTCTCAAATCTTCAACAGTTTCTAATGGTTGAAATGTTACAAGTGACTTCAGCTTTCCCTGAAATAAGGAGCCCTTCTTCATCTGAAGGTGTTTCCTACTGGCTGCTTTTGCCTTCTGAAGCTGGGTGGTGCTGATTTGGCAGCCAGCAGCTGAAGAGGCCTGTTCCTGAGGACAGGCACAGGGTATCTGCTTGCTGCCATTTGGAGTTTGCCCAAAAGGAGCAGAGTCACTTTGAAAGGTTGGATGCATCTTGCAGATTAACCTACTTAACCCTAGGAAGGGAGAGCTGAGCTCCAGCCAGCCATAATTGCTACAGAGGTGGTACTTCAACACCCCTGCTCAAACAAAGATTTACCCGTCTGCTGCTGCCAGTCTATACTGGAAGAACTGGTGGGTTGGGCAGAGGCTTCTGCAGGGCTGTCAGCCAATTTGCAAAAAAAAAGTGAGAATTGGTGCTGTTGTTCACAGTGGCATAGTGAAAGACCAGTACCAGCAAGAAAGCAGCAGCCCGAAGGTGCTGCATGAGCAACGTGTGGGCACACCACGAGCAATGATATTTCTCAGGACTTCATTCTGAAACTGTGATGTGAAGTTCAGGAGCCTGAGAACAGAGTCCGCTGCAGGGAACTGTCCCGCGGAAGTGTGGGCGGGAGCAGTGCTTGCCACTAGGTGGTAGTGTATCTACGCAGCAGGTCTTTAACCCCTGCTCAGGCTTGCCAAGCGAGGCAGGGGTGTCGGGGTGGGCTTGGGACAGGGGGAGGCTGGCCACGTTTGGACCTGCAGAAGTTCTGCTTTGCTGCCTAGACTACAAAGGAATGTAAGTTTTCAGATTCCCTGCAAAACCTGTGGTGATTAGAGATTTGAACTGTAGCACCAGGACGTATAGAAGGTTCAGAAAGTAAAATATTAGTAGAAAAATGGAATAAAAAAGATGAGTAGCCAGCTCTAGGAGTGGAATCCTTTTACTTTCATTAAAAATAAAAGAGCAGGGCAGAGACAAGCCATAATCTGGCCAAGCATGGTGGTGTGTGGCCCTTGGGATGGCACTGTGCCAAAGAAACTTTCTGAGTTAATGGAAAACAGCTATTTTAAGGAAGCTGCTATCATTTTATTAAACCATCTTAGAGCTCTTAGCTGGTATCATACTCCTGAGATGAGTGCTGTAAGGTATCTAGGCCTTATGAAAGCTTTAGTTTATGGGTCCCTGGATGGTACTGTACTTCACAGCAAATCTCCCAAAAAGCTTCACTGGAGTAGAGTTAAGTTCATTTTTATCAGCACTATATATCACAGAAATCACTGTAATTTTTCTTGTACAAAGGCATTATGAATGCCAATGTTAAGGTACAATTTGAGAGACTCAAACAGTGCAGGCAAACAGAAACTCAGACTTGGGAATAAGTTTTGTTCTGACCTATACTGGCAACAGCCAGCCATAATATTTGAGCTAGTCAGTGGTCTTCTCATTGAATAGTTCCCCATGGAAACAAAGTTCCAACAAAGCAATCTGCTGTGAAAAATGTTAATTCCAGTAAAACAAGCAACAAACTCCAACAGGTAGATTTTTCTTCTAACACACTCTCAGGACTATCAGTCAGACCATCTGCTTGCCAGCCCATTGGGGCCAGCTGCCATGCCAGGCTGTCAGTGTCCTGGGTTATCAACGTGCCCCAAAGCCTTGATCAAGCAGGGAGTACTTGGCCACTGGCCACCCCAGAGCATAGCAGAGATGTTGGAACAGGCTGTGTGTGGGAGAAGGTCCACTTCTATTACTCTTCTGACACTGAATCTTTGCAAAAGGTATTTTTCACATGCTAAACCACCTATCTCCAATTGTTTGTTCCTGTTCTGAAGAAAATAGTGCCTTTTACATATGGCATTTTGGAATAGCAATATTTTTAGGCCAGGACCTGAATTAAGTATATGTTTCTAGGCTAAATACTGTACAGAGTGTAGTAGACTCAGTATACTGTTTAGCAAGTGTTTGTAGCATGAGAAACGACTGCCTCAATTGTCTGGGAGCTTAGTGCTCGGAGGGATCCTCTAAGACAGGGAGTCCAGTTGTCTGCTGCTGCAGGCAGCCTGTACCTATTATCCCTTTTCCAGATCTATCAAGCTTCATCTTAAAACTGATTAGGCCTTTTGCAGCCACTGTTTCTGCCTGGAAATGTTTTCCAGAGCATTACTTTATTGATGGATAGAAATAATCATATAAATTTTTATGTGGCAGGTTCAAAGTCATGTGTTCTTGAACACATTATCTCACTGCTTAAACTGCTCTTTCCTTTTCTTTGTGTTTCTTGCCAATGCTTTTACAAAAAGTAATCATATGCCCTCCCGAACTTTGCTGGATGAAACAAGCTTAGCTGTTTTAGTCTCCTCTTAAAAGATAGTTTTAGCTTTGCACCATCTTTCTCTTTATCCCTTCCAACATGAAGTCATTTTTCCTGAACATGGGGGCGCATGATGCTCTGCTTTGTTCTGGAAAAGCATCATCCAGGCAATGCTTTACACCATAGCATTCATGTACAGGGATTTTCTGTGAGATTGCTGCAGTGCATGCAAGCTTTTGGCAGCTAGTCCTGTCATCCATCATCCCAGGCATGCCCAGCTCAGCTGAGTGTCCTATGTCATTATATCCCTTTTGCTGAAGAAACAAGATGGTAGGAAAAAAAAAAATTAAAATGATGAGAACTGGGCTTAAGGGCAAAATTCAGCTCCAGGCATCTTCCCTTAGGCCACATCAGACAATCCTTCGAGCAGTATGAGTATAGACCCTATAATTTTTGTATTGGTCAAGCCATAATAAGAGGGTGGTTTTTCCTTTATTAAATGTTTCCATAGCCATATTCTATAAATACAGTAACAAAATCCTAGGTGTGCCCAGTGCTATTTGTTTGACAGGACTTGGAGTTCTTCTGTTTTGGCCAGGTGTCATCTGATGACAATGGCTTTCCAGGTAGTTTTGAGGCACGTGGATTGGGTATGCAGTAACAAACATAACAAAGGGTCTCAGATCCCTGCCTACTCAGTGCAGAATGAAACTTTCATTCTGGAATCTTTTAAAGTTAGGACATTATAGGCCTACTGGTGTTATTGAAAGGAGAAGGACAAATCTCAATTGTACCCAAACCTGCTCTAATCTCCTAGAAGTGGGAAAATGCTTTTCTGCATTTGCTGGATTCTGTGACAAAATGAAAGTAAAGTGGAACTCTGACCCATGAATGATGTTTGGAAGGACACCATAGGTTCCTGTGTTAGAGGTGCCCTAAAGGTATATTGTGCTTTTTTTTGAACTTCCTTCTCCTTTTGTCTATTCCAGTTAATATCCATTGATCTATTTGCAGTAATTTCTCATTTACACAGTCAGAATATAGGGATATAGAAAAGACTCCAAAGAGCATTTGGACAAAACAAAAAAGCATGTAGTGCTTTTTGTTCAGTTCAGTGTCTTTTAAGGCTAGTGTGGCTCAGTCTAAAGTGATCATCAGTAAAAGGTGGTATCCACCACCATCCTAGTCCTTGACTCTGTTTTCTCTTCCATTTATATACCAAGTTCCAGTTTTGCTGTATTTCTCGAATTTTTTTATTGTGGTATGAAAGTCAATGAAGTGTTAAAAAGATAAAACTGTCCAGATGTTGAATGCTCATTACAACTTAATAGGTCAGCTTGATTCTGTTTTCAAGAGTTACTGAGCCAGCCAGTCTGTTCTGTTGCCTTGCTCTGATGATTGAGGACCATTTTGCATGTGGAGGCTGTGCTGCCTAGGAGGTAAACTGTATGGGAGTCAGGTATATAGCTGCATCTTCCTCTGACACAGTTTGAGGAAAGGATATAAAAGGAAGGTCTACACAGAACAACTGATGGACTTGGAGAAATATTGTCAGCCTGGGAAAAATCACAATCAAACTTTAGATTTCATAGCTGATTGCTAGTTGTTCATCAGAACTCACTGCTGAAGCCTTTTGTTTTATGCAAGTTCAAGAGTGAAATCAGGCACCTGGGGACTTCTCGGTTCTCTCTTTTTCCTCTTGCCCATGAAGGGAGAGAGGAAGTCCTAACTACTTCATATTCCTGCAGGGGATTTGAGATAAAATTAGCATACTTTTAAAAATACACATTTTATGTAAAATAACTTTGAAACTGAAAGTGTTTTTGGGATTTGCTCTTCACTTCCTTATTTTTCGAATTAGTGGAAAATACCCAATGTCATTTAGGCTGACAGTTGCTCTGTGAACTGGAGATAATGAAACAGTGCCAGGTGTTTAAAACCTTTTCTACAAGCTGATTATGATACATGCAATAATTAGCTCTCCTGGGGATGTACTTCCCAGTAGCCTGCACAAGTGACTCACGCTGACTTCAGTGGGAGCTCCATGCAGGGAACTGGCTCCCCTTATAGAATCATGGGAAGGAAAAGTGCTGTCAGCCTTACTTAAGGAAGGCAAGCTGAATCTGTAGATAGAGCTGGCTATTTTTATGTCATCTTCCCATTTTACTCACTGCCACTGAATTCTGCCTACTCTTAATGTTCTTTCAGAGGGTCTTTCCTGCCACCACTCCCACGGTGCTTAATTTCTTCAGGCATTGTGGCCCCTGTTTTTCCTTTTAGGCACATCGTCTCCACTGATGGTAGTATCATCCTGGAGATGTGAAACCAGACTTGAGTGCCCGGCTCTGAGAGAGTCCTCTTTTCTCCTAGAGTCATCACAGTGAAAGGCATCAGTTCGGAGTTTTCTCCCTCTGTTGCCTACTCCTGCTACACATTACTGCAGCTGTGATAGTTCCAGCAGATCAAATCCTGGCATGTGCTGGGGTGAGAAAGCTGACTGCTGCTTTGTGTTTTGTTTAAGCTTTAGCTGTCATGTTTGCGCAGTGCAGTTTGTGAGCCTGACTTTTTGTGCATTGTATAAGCTATGGATGAGTCAGAGAGTCAAAGATTCACAGGAATCTTTCCAGTAACTTCAACGAGGTTTGACTCAAGCCTCCAGTACCTTTGACTGAAGCGGATGGTGTGTCTGCAGGAAAGTGGGCAGCCTGATAGACATCATTTACTGCTGTATGATGTCATTGACACCGCTTTACACCAGTTGTTAGTGAAACAATGCTTCACACATCTGCAAAACCTTTTCTGAGAGCTGCATTACGGAGTCCAGTCCTGTCACCCCTTTATTCTATCGTTCTGCCTCTGACGGCAGGGGGTGTACGTGGCAAAGCTGCAACTGAGAGTTGTGGGGTAACCCAATTATATTACAGTCCTCTTTTAAGCATTGGAAACTGAGATTGATTTGGTCCTTAAAGCATGGGCCTTTTTGACATTTTAGCACTTCTTTTTAAAACATCCAAGTTGAGGGGGGGTGGAGCGTATCGCGTTACTAGAAGTTGGCTACCTGTCACTTCTACAAACAGAAATGCTAACACTGACTTCAAAGGCAGTACGGTAGAAGTCTGTTTAGCCACACCACCACCGTTCTGAAGTCATCCCCTGGTAGAGGGCAACAGCCTAAGGATGTATACTTTGAAGTGCTGGAAAACCTAGAACTGTTGTGGAAGTATCACCAGATGTTTCCTGTCTGTGTAGAAGAAAAACTACTCCTGCTTGTTAAGGTCTCATCCTGAGAGCTGATGGAATGTAAATCACACAGCAATCTCTTGTACCTCTGAAGCACGGAGGAAGGGTACGTCCTGTAAAGACCTATATCTCTAGGCAGTCTATAGGTAGTTACTGATTGTGTTTGAAGAGACTTGCCATGATCACTTCCTTTTTGCTGTTTTATTCTAATTGCTTCTTTTCCAGTAAAATTAAGGAAAGGATGATAAATTTTAGCAGTTCTTAGCCTGGATAGCTGAGGGTTCCCCTTGCTCTGGCTGTGTCTGCTTTGTCTGCTGGAGCTACTGACCCCAAGGCCAACTTGATAGCAAATTCTCAGGAGAAAAGCTCAGAATGTCTTTATTCCTACCACCCGGCAAGGATTGGAAAGCTCTTCTATTCTACCTTCTATACTGATGTTGTAGATGATCTACTGAGCTTGTAATTTTCATTGAGAGTGAACTTTCAGTCCAAACAATACAAGCAGCTGTCAGTCAAGATGTAGAATGCAAGAGTGAAAATGTAAATCTCTATATTTAAATTTCTGAAAGTGAATGGAAGTCTCAGACTAAATCTGGCCATGGGACTGAGCACCAAAACCAAGTTCTAGTTTAATGAAATGTTCATTATGATCAACTATTCACAGTCGCTTTTCTTAAAACAACTTCTTGGATGAGGAACTCTCTCACTGCTCACACTCCATTAGGCTCATGTTTTAGTTTTCCTCCTGGGGCAAAGAACAGAGGAGAATGCTTCTTGTCGAGAGTACAAATTTAACCTCCAAATGAACAAAGACTCCATGACTCATGAGCTTTCTCCTCTGGTCAGGTCACCCACTGCCGACAGCTTCCTCTCCTCTGTTTACAGCCAGCTAGGAGTGTGGATGGTTCATGTTGCAGGCTGCTGTCATGCTGATGATGAAAGAAGAGGGAAAACTATTTATATGTCTCTAATAAACTGTGAGATGTAATGAAAAAAAAAAATCAGAATTTAAGTCACCACCAGCTTAGAAAGAGAAGACTTCACAGATTCTGATGTACCTCAAATATTTAAAAGAAATCAGATTTTTTTTTTTTTACCTTGTACTCTCCCAAATATTAATAGATTGCTTATTATTTTTAGGGAGGAAAACAGTTAATGTTTTTTATCAGCTTTAGATTATTTTTACTAACTAAAACTATTTAGAATTGGAGTTTGCAGCAAGTATCATGATTTAAAATCTTCCTTTTTCTTAAGGAAAGCAAGGAAAATTAACAGAAAGTGGTTTTGAACAATACATGTAAACTGTCTGTCTGCATATATGCTGACAGATATATTATATATGTGATGCTGATGTACTGAACTGCAACAGGTTCTTCCCTTCATCTATGTCATTACAAATTTGGCTCAGTACATTATGGGAAAGCTTCCTTCTTGAGTAGTACTGTGTTTTGCCAGTTACTGAAGTTTTAGGATTTCCTGTACATTGCTTCAAATCTGGTTTTTGCTTCTGATCTAAAAATGAACATTTCCTATGATATTCGTCTGAAACCTCAATTTAAGAAATGCTCCACATGCAAATCTACTTACAGATAGTCAGGAAATGTCACTGGTGGCATACACAGTTATGGGGCAAGCAGAGAGAGGAAGAAAAGAGTTATGCTTTGTGAACTCACACCTCTTCATTCAAAAGATGGTCTTGGGGGATTTGTTCAGAAATATGCTCTTTTCTCAAGGCACAGTTTGCTTACAGAAGGTGGTAGAGGTTGGCTATATATATATGTTCCCTGTTTCTGCTTTAAGTGTGTAAGACTATTTCTTGTATTTCCGCTTGTGGCTGAAAAAAGGCTGGTTCATGGGCAGTCCAACTCTGCATTCCCATTAGAAGAGATAAAGAGTGAGAAAGAAGAGGGTTGTTATCCACTTCTTGCTGTTCAATGACACAAAACGAGTTAGTGGTTAATGTGCACATCACAGAAACATTATGGCCAGCAGAAAATTACACAATAAACTCTACTGAGCTGCTGCAGACTTGTTGCTTTCCAAAAGAGCAGACCCTTGGCAGTCCTTGAGGGGAGCTCTGCTGTGACGTTCCTCTCTGCAGGAGGCACTACACTGCTCCTCCTTTCTCTTCCTGGCTTTTGACTCTGCATTTGTAGAAGGACTTCAGCATCCAACTTCAGCAAGGATAGTTGGGACAGGCTCTATATGAAAGAAATAGAAAAGTGACATTTTTTTTGCTTGCTGAAAAGTGGTTATTCTATTCAACATCTAAGCAGTGATTAAAGCATGTGAAGTTCCACCTGCCAAATCATTAAAGACCCGTGGCTTTTGCAGGGGAGCCGCGAGTGCAGCTGAGACCGTTGCAAGCCACCTGTTTTTGCACACATGGCTGTCTCACAGGTAACTGGAAGCAGTCTGTCACTCAGCAGAGCTGCTGAGCAGTACAGTAAGACTTTTGGCATGCAGAATCCTGAAGTGCCCTGGAAGGTGCCCTTGAATGCCATGTTCACAGATTCACTGCCTCTGTTGTATGGGTTAAAAGATCTTATGAATCCAGACAGGGATAGATCATTGTCCTCTGGCTGTACTTCTCAGTTTAGGCACCTCTATCTAAGGCCAGACAAATAATGGTCTCTTTAGCCCTTGTCACCTGTCTGAGAGCCTTCAGACTTCCTCTCCATCTTCTTGCAGAAGTCCAGCCAAGTACTACTCTGGGTTATGTTTACAGGTATGACACGTCACACATGCAGGAGCAGTGTCTTCTGAGCATTTCAAGGCTCCATTCATATTCTTCCAGCATTTGTGATTTTTTTTTTTTTTTCTGTCAACATTGTAATGTGTATTAGGGAGCTCAAAGAAGCTTTTTCTTGTTTTTCAGTCAAACCATGGCCCATATATGCTTTCACCAGAACAGAGGAACACTGATTTGTAGTGGCCTGACATTTGTCTGGTTGAAAAGAGTCGGAAGGCAACTCTCAAGAGCCAGTGGTGGATTTAATGTATATTGAGGCAGTATGCATGATGATTTTGAGTGCTATTCACGCACTACCCATGCTTAGAAACTATCCATTTTAGATGCAGGTCATGTTCCCCTAATTCATGACAAGTTATATGTGGTGCCATAGATCACAGATCATGATACTTTCCTCTTCTGCAACAATATGTATAATAGTTCCAGTACACCTTGCAAATAGATACTTCTATAAAGTAGGAATAAAACTGTAGCCATTCCATAAATAACAGAAATTGAGTGATTAGCAGAATCAAGTTATTATTCTACTTCCTTAAATATTGTAACTATGTAACTCAATTTGTAGTGATTAGCCCATGTCCGATAGTTTAAAAGCATTAGCTACCATAAGTATTTAACCAGTTGGGTTTTTTTCTGATGTCTTTGTAGTTTAACAGTGCTCGGGCTGTTGGGCATAACATACTAAACAGTATTATCTGTTGTACAATAAGTAAAATCTGAAGAGTTTCCATGAAATACAGGAAGAGAAAGAAAGAGTCTTCAGCTTTAATAAAATATGTGTACTCCTCACAGTGTACTTTGTGCTCAAGAATGAAAGCTCATTGATAGCACTGGAGTGATTGCTTTCATTGCAGAACTAATTCAAATAAGCTGTTATCCAAGCAAACTCATCTTGAGTTAGTTTGTCAAGTGTGATTGTCAACACAGTAAGACTCTAGAGCTGCACAGAGGTACACTGCAGAGTAGCTAAGATTGTACTCTCATGTTACAAACAGGTGATGATAAATCTGCGTTAAAATATTCCTTTCTCTCTCCTTGCTGCAGCTGATTCAGCTGTTTGTGTGAGTGGACTCTGAACTGTGTCTGAGAGAACCTGTAACGGTGATGCTGCTTCACCTTCTGCATGTGGGGAAGGGATGACTGAGTGTAGGAACCTCTTCAGCTGGATCCTCTGGTGACAGAGTAGCACAATGGAGCCCCTGCCTGATGGGTCAGTAAAGACAACCCTGGGAGCTCACAGATACTTTCAAAATAAGCCTCTATGCTCTGTGTTGTCAGTCTGCCCCATCCTGGTGGGAAGACCATTACCAGCACACCTCTATCTCTGATTTTCGCTACCCTTTCTGGAGTGTACTCCCTTTATTTCCCTGTCTTGTGTGAAATCCCAGGATCAACCATCTAAAGTCCTACCTTTCTTACCAGCCATGGCTATTCAGAAGCTCCAGGTAGTTCAGCATCTCTGAGACTTTGCTTCTGGGGCTAACAGCAGCAGGCAAATGCAGTGACTCACATTTGATCGACTTCTGCTCTATGTGGAGATGGGCTAAATCAGTCAAGTGAAATGAAGTAGGTGACTTCCTGTTTAGTTGGTACGCAGAAAAGCGGAATTGTGCCCATTACTCGTGCTGGGCTTAAAGGAACAGCTCACAGTGAAAGGTCTTCATAGCTCATCAACAATCTTCTAGAAACTCTCATTGATAAAATCTTGTGCTTACTCTTTCCTCCTTATTTTCTTTTTTTTTCCTTTATACAGTGTAGCAGCAATCTCCAGGAGAGATTGCACCATTCATTACAGGCTTGCAGCTCTGGAGCAGGTGTTTATTGATTGAGTCATTAAATGAAAACTGCTCTGTGATTGTCTTTCATTCACTAAAATACTATGATTTTTATTCCTTCTTGTTAGGGGTTATATTAAATTAATTGTTTAAGGAGCTATGTTAAAATGTTCACTGTATTGAAGGTTTAATGAACAGAAAACGTTTGCACCTCAAAATGGCTTTCCTACTATCTAGATTTCCTTTCAGTATCTTAGCAGGCTCTTTATTTCCAGTTCTGATTTATTCTTCCTCCTAGGGACCTCAGTTAGTAGTTCACTCCAAGCTGCTGCTGTTAGCCAGATCTAGATTCAAACCTCTGGGGGTTTTGACTTAGATGCCAAGATTAACTGCCTGCCTGAGCAATTCCTGTGCTCTCATTGGCCATGTTGGTCTCAGATGACCCAGGCAGGGTCCACAGATCATTGACCTGGTGAGCACTGGAAGTTCAGCCTAACACATACAGCACGACTTACCAGTGCACCTGCCTGTGTGTTTGTATTTAACAGTCCGAAGCCACCTCAACTGGCAAGTAGTTACTGGGCACAGTCAGGAGATTGTCTTCTTGACAAAATGATATATCTGGTTTCTTCTCTTCAATGTCTCACAAAATTTTAACCACTATTGTGGATAGACATTATTTTTCACTTTGAACAACTAATTGATCTTTCCAAGACAAAATTTCTTACACCGGATAATGCATACCGTTTGCTTAGTTAGGCCCCAAGATCCCAAGATCCTATCTTTACTTGCTTTGCTTTTTTTTTTTTTTTTTTGAAGTTGCACTTGCAGAATAACCTATTTTGTGGACCAGGCTGGCAACTGGAAGCAAATGTGTTTGTTTGTAAAACAAGTCCACAAATCCTAAAATCTACTGGGTTTGTAGCAGAAGCTTGGTACCAACATAAGTGGTTCTGTGAGAGCACATGAAACAACTGTAATAACATTGAGTTCTTCATGGCAGAAAGTAGCCACTGTTTATGAAGCATTTTTATTAGTTTATTTAGCTTTTGGATAAAATGTAGGTCTCCTTCTTCTCCACTAGTATGAAAATAATGGGACGCAGGGACAAGGCAGTTGTTCTAGAAAGTCTTGGGGTCAGGACAGTCATCTAAAGGGAGCTGGTCTGTGGCTTTTCTGTGAAGGAGTATCACAGGGTGCTTGGTTTCAAGGAAATTGAAAATTCAGAATTGAAAACTCAAATCAAATAAGAAAGGCAGCAAAGTCCTAATTAGCTGCTTTCTGCTTTGCAAAAACAGGCTTGCAGATTTCATACAGTATCAGTGAAGACACCCAACATTATTACCTAAAGAGCAACAGAAGATAAAAGAAATCAAAGCCAAATATTGTATTTATTTGCATTATCAGGCACCAACACTAAATCTATCAGGAATAGAATGTATAATAGTGCCCACAGGTATTTCTGTTATTTGTTTGAAAAGAAACCAAATGGTATACTCACCTGTTACACTTTTATTCCACAAATAAATTTTTTTAAAAATATAAAAACTACTACTTAAATATTTTTCAGCCTGTAGATCAGTAATTTACAATCAGAGTTTAAAAAAACCCACAGACTGACAAACTCTCTGAGCCTCTGATGTTAGTATGTAACAAATTAGATAATAACAATAAACATTGAGCTGGAGCTCCAAACTTTGGGGACAAAACTTTGCTCTTTTGAGAATCGAAACAGTTCTTTCTGTTATCTCTATGAGGAATGAGTGGACACACCTTCCCTGTTGAAGCTGTCACAAATGTTAGGTCAGTAATTAGGGTTGCACTTTTGGAACCTATTTTCCTTTCTAATCCATTTACTGGATTTGAATCCTGCTCATTAATTAGCGATGCTTGGAGTAAATGTGACTCACCAACTGTACAATCGTGCCTGAAAAGCTGGGATTTCAGAATTTTTCAGTGCCTGATGTCCAGTTAATACTAAGGGATGACATGAAAAGATTTCCTGGACACTGATCATCTGAAGGGAGAGACGGTAGACTTAGATCTTAGAATAGTGACTCACGTTCCTTCTGGAACACACATGAAACAACCTGTGAGGAACTACCTCCTGCACCAGGTAGGACATGCACACTAGTACAGTATGAACAGACCACTCTTTAAATGACGTTAAAAGCAGCATAAGATATTAACGTTGCAAGATTTACTCTATCAGGCCGTTGTGTTCTGGCTGAAGTTACTACTGTTCCTCATCTGTGGTGTAAAAAGGAATTGAATGAGTCACCCTCTATTCAAGGGAAAATGAATGAAATTCATTGTCCTTCAGAAGACCTCAGGTTTGAAACCTTCTTGGTTAAGAAGTCCTCCCAAGCTAGGTGGTAGCACAGGACTTGTAACAGCGCCTGGTTCTCTGTAGAGGTAGCAGTGGCATGAGAGCCAATGTCTTAAGACAACAAGGGAAATTGCAGCAAATGTTACTAGTAGCTGTCTTCACTGGGAGCAGGAAGCAAGGAGCAGTGAAAGATGTATTATTTTCCTGTAGACTTAGCTTTTAACTAAATAACTGGAGCCTAAGGTGGCACCTTCTTCTTGCATGTATGTATTTGGAAAAGCTGCAGACACTTGCGTCTCCTTGAAATCAATAACATGGCTCCTGTTGTCTTCAGGGGGAATAGAGGCCAAAGCCACAAATCCTATTGGATAATTATAAATGAAACAAAGAGTGGCAGTATGCAGTAAAACCCCACATGGCCCTGATTCAGGAAAGCACTCACTGTTTTTTCTCAGGGAAGTAAATCAGGTAGCAGCAGGAGATGTTTTCAATGTGTTACATGCTCCTCAGGAAAATCAAGTGCAATTTTGACTGTGCGGGTTTCTGTACTCTGTACCCTCACGGCATGTTTCCACTCCTGAGGTTTTTTGAGGGTTTTATCACAAAAAAAAAAGCTTGTTCTTCTTTTAATATGTTCCGGTGCGCATTTGTTTCCACAGCTGATCACTGAAACCCCAAGAAGGCAACAGCTGTTGTGAATGTATAATCAGATTGCCCAACTAATTAGTGGTTTTAAATGTACTTGGGTTTTTTTCTTGCCCTCTCCTTGTGATTTCAGGGTTGATGACACTGTTAAAAAAGTTCTTAATGAAGAAGAATGTTATATAAAAGTTGGGTAAACTAAGTCTTCTTTTATACTCAAAGCATAGCACACAATTAAAACGTACCATGGATAGAATCATATGTTCATTTAACTCCCCTCAACGTACCCACTCTGTGTTCAGATGAATATATCCTGCTTGCAGTTTGATGTATCCTGTTGTGTTAAATGTACCATACTGATCTAAAAGTGGCAAATTCTGTGGGTGCCCAGAGTTGTTATCAGAGCCAGACACTGCACGCTCGCAAGACATGCCTCCACACAGCTCCTCTAGTTAGAAGAGAAAGAAATGTGTAAAATTATCTCCCTTGTGCTTTCAAAACAGGGTTCTAATCCATTTTCTTCCAAACAACCCACTGAAAACAGAATTTTACCATTAAAGCTGACAACTTATTACTCATTTTTTTCTGTATTATTTCCTGGTTTATGATGGTGTATCATAGTTAATCAGGGAATAATGGTGTAATCTGTAAGGAATTTCTATGTTGGAAACCATTACTTTTAAAAACTGTTCTTCAAGATCACTTCTCAGCATTAATTTTTGAAGCATACTGGTTTTTTTTTTTCAACGGTTTTCCCCTCAGATTGTATGGATTTTTTTTTAAAGAATACTATTTGTAAAGCTAGAATGAAGAATCAGTAACCAGAGCTCGAAATCTTCTGAAAGTTTTCCTCTGATAACCTCTGCAGTGCTGGCAAGTAGGGGGAAAAAAATAGCAACAAAAAATTGAAAACCTGCAGATTTTTAAAGCACAACTAAATGTTTAAAAGTTTAAAGTGTAAATAAACATAATTTCTTTGGTAATGTGGAATTTTTAAGGAAAGATATGTTTATGATAAATTCTCTTTTTTTATAAAATGGATACATGCCATCAACTATCTTTCTGGTGGAAAAATCCTGCTGTGTTGTATGTGATGTTAACCAGCTTCAGAATACAGAGAACTATTTAGCTCCTGTTTACTGCTGGGGGAGGAAGGCTACATAAACTTCGGCTTATCACATCAGGGCCTCACAAGCCCTGAATCAGTCTCCCTACAGAAAATAATTAAATTTGTTTTACAATTCATAATGTTTCTGAAAATACTAAATATTCATTTACTTTTTAGCCTTCCATTTTCCAAGACTTTAACACTTTCAGTTTCTGTGCTTTGGTCTGCAACTCTGATGATATAATTTATTTTTAAAGGGGAAGTGGCATTTCTTTGTCAACCACAAATGCAAGAGCTGGGCTTTTGTGAAAGATAATTCAATATTATGAAACTAGTGATGAACCCATCAGAAATGGTGTGGCTGAGAGGACAGCTGTAGAGCCTGAGAAGTACCAGGTGCTAATGAACAGAGTGAGAGGAAGATAAATAATTCTGACCTCTGGCATTGTATCCCAATAGCCAAGCACCTGCATCCACATTGCTGGGCAGAGATTTAGTTTATCTACCCCAGGTGAGTTTATCAGATTATTTTTGTCCACTTGCCACCAGTACATTCCTTAAAATTTTTCTATTAATTTCTTTTGAAGATCTGGTACTCTATATGTCTCTAAGGTTGTATTTTATTCAAATATGCTGTTGATGTGACAATGTGCTGAGTATATGCAGTCACAAAGGTACATGTACTTCTGACCTGAATACGGGAACCAGA